>NW_026622908.1:34558372-34861403 GCF_023065955.2 Ursus arctos
AGCCACCCCGGGGCCCAAAAGTTATACATTTTCAATACGGCTCTTTGTACATTCCTTTTCTACAGATTATATCTTCTCACATCAACTCAACTACTTTTATTTAATTTTTTACCTGTTCATCCAACCCCTTGGGCATTATCTTCTTGACAAAATTTCGCTTATCTCTATCCTCTGAGAGACGCTTATTGTAAACTAACATACTATCTTCTCTTTTATTAGAGCAACGTGAAATTAAATAGGATTATTACTTCACTTATTTCAGCACCTAGCCTTCATTTAATTATTGTTTACAAAGGTATAACTGCCATTTTTAATGGACTACTGGAAATTGTTGTCCATGTTAATTCACATGTAACAAACTAGATCCAAAATTATTCTTATATATAATATCAAACTGTCTGTATAAATTTTTTTGCCTAAATACAGGATTTCAAAATTAATTATATTTCTTTTTTGGTTGTTTATTTGGAGCTATGTGATTCTTGAATATTGATTCCTCATTATTTCCAACTTGTTTGTTCACTCAATATAATAATTAGAAGTCTTAGTGGTTTCACAGCTTAAATTTATTTTGAGTTAAAGAAAATAAACAATCTCTGGAACATTTTTCACATAAATGTATTGAACAATATACAAAAATTATGATAATTTAAAAATATTTTTACAAGTTTATGCATTAAAGAAGTAACCAAAATTTACATAAGAAACACATATTTAAGAAATTAAAAAGCTGGCAATATAATTAAGTGATTATAGGCCCCGAATTTGAAAGTTTTTGTAGACTCTGTAAATCAGATTAAGTAAATGTAAAAAAACTGAATCAGAGAGTGAAGAATGTGGCCTAATATAGGATATGTCTAAAAACCAAATCTAAGAATAACTGGATTTTTTCTCCCAAACATTCTTACTATTGTCAAATTTTACCAGAAAATAAAAAATCTAGTGGAAGGAATATATTATTGTCATTTACTTGTGAAGTATCTTGGTCCTATATATCATTCCACTAAATACAAGGGACAGGGAACGCAGAAAGAATCCAGCCAGGGAGCAGCCAGCTGGTACAGAAGACCGTAGGCGAGCCACTCAGAGGAAGGACAATTATCTCAGAGAACAAACTGATCCTTCTGCTGTAGGGTGTCCAGGCCAGGTAACCACCCGGGACCTGGGGAGGGACAGTAAAGCCCACAGGTGCAAGAGCCATGACATCATAAACACTTCTCTGGGCAAGGTCACCTACATAGGTCACTGGGTACATTGGATGGTTGAGCTAGTTGGACTCTTTGTGACGGGACACAGCATATGCAGTGTCTATATCCCAGATGACAGGGACATCACTTTTGTCTGGTGCAACGTCAGCTGCAAGGGCAAAGGTCATGGGGAAATTCTCCCCAAAAACTCCAAGTGTGGTTGTTTCTTTAGGAAGCGCTAACCCCTACTCAGTCTCTGCAAAGTTCTATTAAACCAACTCTCTGTTTACCTCCATACCAGCAAAGCATGGCTTTAATATTAAGTTGAATTGATTTTTATTGGCAATTGATAGATATCTATAAGGAGGAAATGCATGAGCTTATTGTAAAGACACTGTGTCAGATTCATCCCCTGAACATTGATCTACCTCCTTGGAGCTATGCACTGATTAAACTCTGAGCAGCTGACTGCATGTGTGTGTAACTTGTCCTATGTGTCCATCCAAGAGACAGGAAGGGAAAGAAAGGTTGGAAATTTTGAAGACTAGAGAAAGGAATATGAGAGTTGTAATTGGTGCATTCTTTTTTTTTAATTATACTTATACTTTATTTATTTTTTATAATAATATTTTTTATTACATTGTGTTAGTCACCATACAGTACATCCCTAGTTTTTGATGTAAAGTTCCATGATTCATTAGTTGTGTATAACACCCAGTGCACCATGCAATACATGCCCTCCTTAATACCCATCACCAGCCTATCCCATTCCCCCACCCCCCTCCTCTCTGAAGCCCTCAGTTTGTTTCCTAGAGTCCATAGTCTCTCATGGTTCATTGCCCCTTCTGTTTATGCCCCTTTCTTCTTCCCTTTCCTCTCCTACCGATCTTCCTACTTCTTATGTTCCATAAATGAGTGAAACCATATGATAATTGTCTTTCTCTGCTTGGCTTATTTCATTTAACATTATCTCCTCCAGTCCCATCCATGTTGCAGCAAATGTTGAGAAATTGTTCTTTTTGATGGCTGAGTAATATTCCATTGTATACTTTATTATTTTTTTATTTTTTATTGTATTATGTTAGTCACCATACAGTTGCATTCTAATGAGATGGTAATTCTCCTGATACCACGTTTTAGACAAGCTCACACTTATCTATTAATGGATATATGTGTGTATGGGGAGAAGCCTCTGGAAAAAAAAATGGTGAGTTTATAGCTGCAATTAAAATTGTAGTCCTAATATTTGATTTAAGCTTCCATCCTGGAGACAATTCAATAAATTAAAATGCAAATATATTTTAAATTTAAATTGTTTCACACATGAGTGATACATAGCTGTCTCTTACAGATCAAATAGTGAAATAAAAATGCATGGGAAACATAAGTGAACAATTCTAAATATTCTATATGGTTAGTTGCATGTGCTATTGTGACTTGTGATTCTAAATACTAAATCTCTTTCATTCTCTAACCAAGATTTGATTAGAAATAAGCCCTATTTGTGAGGACCCAGCAAAAAAACAACAATTACATGAAAGCCCAGAGTCCATCTATAAGACTTGTGAATTACTTGGTTCCTAAATGGGTGCATGCACTTGAATATTAACAGAAAGCAATTACTTAGAAATATCCCAATGAAAAATGTAGGAGCCAATGAACCTAGAAAGTTCATTTGCTACCTAGTTCAGAAAATTTACCAAGCAAATCAGAGAAACGAAGGGATGCGTGTCCTGGTAGTTACGTTCCATAAAGCCTTCTTTACTTCCTTATTCCTGAGGCTGTAGATCAGAGGATTCAACATGGGGATCACCACCGTGTAGAACACGGAAGCCACTTTGTCCTGATCCAGAGAGTAGCTGGAACTAGGTCTCAGGTAGGTATAGATGGCGGTGGCGTAGAACAGAGTTATAGCGGTCAGGTGAGAGGCACAGGTTGAGAAGGCTTTGCGCCTCCCCTCCCCTGAATGCATACGGAAGATAGAAAACAGAACATAGGAGTAGGAGGTGAGGATGACCAGTAAAGCCCCAACCATATTCACACCAGCAAATGTGAAAAAGATACTTTCATTCAGGTGTGTGTCAGAGCACGAGAGCCTAAAAAGTGGAGGGCTGTCACAGAAGAAATGATGAATGACATTGGAACTGCAGAATGGCAAGCTGCTCACATAACTTGTGTTAACCATGGAGTTCAAGAACCCTGCTGTAAAAGCGCCCGCTGCCATTCTGAGGCACACTGTCCTGGACATGACCACGGGGTAAAGGAGCGGGTTGCATATGGCCACATACCGGTCATAGGCCATTAACCCAAAGAGGATGCATTCAGTTGTGGCCAAGGCGATGAAGAAGTACAGTTGCAGGAAGCAGCCTGCAAAGGAGATGGTTTTCTTCTCGGATAATAGGTCCGCCAGCATCTTTGGGGTGATGGTGGAGGAGTAGCAAACATCCACGAGGGACAGGTTCGCCAGGAAGAAATACATGGGTGTGTGAAGTCGGGAGTCAGTCCTGATTAAGAGGATCATCCCAACATTCCCCCAAACTGTAAGTGTGTAAATCACCAGAAAAAGCAGAAAGAGGACAATCTGTAGCTCCATCGTGTCAGCTAACCCCAGCAGGATGAACTCAGTCAGGGCCGTGTGGTTTCTTCTGGCCATTCGTCACACATATCGTTTGCTTAAACTTGCATTAGGTGTAAATACTTTCCTGTCTTAAGTTTCCTGGAAATGGGACTGTTATGAGGCTATTCACACATGGGGGAAAACACAACCTAGGATGATACAACACAGTAAATCGAGTGATGGAGTAAGAGGAATTTGGGGGACAAATAGATCAGCCTTTGAATTTAATGAACAATTGTCTGTGTTGAATCAGGTTTGGGGGTCTCTCAACTCAGCAGTGCAAGACCACCCATCCCACTTCAGTTTCCACAAACCTACATATGTTATATTATTTTCTCAGTACAGTCTGTGTCCAAATGCAAAGGATAGAAATATCATTGCTGATATCTCTCCCATTCTCTGAGCAGGTATGTGAGTTTAGCTCTATTTCTTTTTCCTTTCCATTTATCATCAAGACCATTCTGAATATTCTTCAACTCTAAAATTCATACACTGCTTCCCAGAAGTCCCTCTTGAGTGCTTTAAGCAGCAACAATAGTGATCAATTCTAATAATCAGTTTTCAGACTCCTATCATTTATTTTAAAATGATTTTGTTATGCTTTAAAGGTGATCCAAAAATTTGTTCCCATCACAAAATACACTTCTGAATTACCATCCTTAGCAGGAGACATGCTATGTGTCCACCTCAGTGAGTAACAGCACGAAATCCTGATCACTCCCTTCCCAGGGTCTTACCTGTGGAGTCTAGTATTTTCCTTTTTATGAGATGTTCTCCAATCAGATGGAGCATATAGAAAAAGGAAGAAAATTTCATTTTTACATGTAATGAAATGCATTAAGCATTCAATTTACCTTTTTTGTAAACATTTGAGATGCCTTCTGAGTAAATACACATTGCCACACTTTTATTTTGTTTTCATAAGGAGCATTGGGTAGCAATGGGACTAGATTATGGGTTAATTGTGAGTCAGACCTCTAGAGACAGAAGGTCTAGTCTCTAAAGAAGACACAATATGATCACAGGTAGATATATGGCATCTAACATTTTGTGGGGCTTGCATCACAAAGTAATTCCTCATCTCTATGTTACTTTAAAAAAGTCTTGCCAAAGTAAAAAAATTAAATAATAATACTTTTAATTGGTTGTTGATACTGCTTCTCCCTTTATATTTTTGACTTATCCCAAATGGATACAAATCCCTGTACCAAATTATTATTCCTCCTTTGTCTTTTCAGTAACTGAAAAAAAAAATTCTTTCTGTTTCCTTCTGTGTGAAATTGTGTTTTTATGTGTCTGTGTTATTTGTGTGTGTGTGTGTGCGTGCGCGCACACATGTGTGCACACCCCTCCTTTGTCTGGGCAAGTGTATCCTTCCATTCAACTCTGTCTTGAGTGAAGTTAATGAGAAGGAGAAACTAACTTAAGTGCACAATATTTAAGGAAATATTAAACCCTGGGCAAATAATACAATGGATAAGAAAAGTAACTCATGTTTTTATGATTTCAGAATTATGTCGGATTTTGCAATTATTGTCTATGATTCTGTGCCTAGAAGGGGATGAAATGAAAGATGTTCCAGATCTAAAAACAAGGACAGCAAGGTGAAATAAACCATCTTGGACGTCTGTACGCATGGGGAGCCTGTTTGCATTGAGAACTCACAACATATAGCTCTTTTCCATTTAAACTTTCAGTTAATCCTCCATGCCAGTCTTTGAGGTTGACATTATTCTTTTATGCATTTTGCAACTGAGATTTCAGGTTGTTAAATGACTTTTCGATAGACACACTGTTAGAAAGTGGGAGAATCAACTGGAGCAGAGTCTTCACCAGAAGGAAATAATACCCAGCTACCTAACTTCCCTGTCCTGTCTCCTTTCACCCTAGTCACTAAGAATCGTGACGATATTCACATACATACACATGTACCTATATATGTACATATCCATGTGTGCACACATGCATATGTGTCTGTGTGTGTGCATCTTCTAGTAAATACCTGTTTCTTGTTTACAGTTGTACACTTCTCATTTTAATACGGCAATGAAAATTACAGTGTGCATGCCTGTTAGTTGACATTTAACAAACTATATCAAAATCAATATTTGTGTATTAAGATTAAATTCTCTGTACACATTTTTTCTTGCCTAAGTGCAGGACTTCATCTTCTAATAATATCATCTCTTTTTCTTTCGCTGTGTTTTTGGATGTATGTGATTCTTGATATTGATTGCTTCATTTCTTCCAAATTGTTGGTTTATTTTTCCAACTTTGTGATGCTAACACGTTGTGTAAGCTAGTCTCTTCTGGCCTCACATAATCACCGATGAAAATATTGGCCAAAACAAAGCCTAAATGCATATACTTCAAACATCTTTCATTAATTTTAGTAAATAAATTACTCAAAAATCATTAAATGAGACAAAATGTTGGTTGACATCTGTATATTTGCATAATGAATTTGAATTAAAATTCAGCCAAAACAAAAGAATGAGGGAATTAGAAAAAGAGAAAAGCAATGGATATAGTCTATCAAAGAGGCAAAAACACTATTACATTCATGAGGAAAGGTTTAGTAAATATGGTCAAGGACTTAAAACAAAAGAGAGTGATAAATCCCCACTCTATATAATAATGAGAAAACTCAATGTTTTTATAGTTTAAGCTTATCTTGAGTTACATAAAGTATATAATAATTGCACTTTTTACATAAATGTAACAAACAATAAGCAAGAAATTAGGATAATTTAAAATATTTTTACAAGTAATTTTGCTTAAAGAAATAATCAAAATGGATAAGAAACATGTAGTCAAAGAATTAAAAAAGCATGCAAGATAATTAAGTGAAAATTGCTCCCAAAGTTGGAATTAGCTGTAGACTCTGTCAAGGAGATTCAGCAAATGTTGGAGAGGTTAACTAGAGAGCAGAGAACATGACCTCAAATAGGACATGTCTCAAACCCAAATCTCAGAATAACTGGATTTTATCGCCCATTAGTGCTATTTGTAAGTTTTAAAAGAAATTAAAGCATTTAATAAGAGGAATATAATATTAGTATTTACTTGTGAAATATCTCAGTCTGATCCATGAATCTGCTAAATACCCAGGACAGAGAAAAGAAAGGGTCCAGTCAAGGAGCATCCAGCTTGTGCAGAAGAATATGAGCAAACTACCACTTAGTCAAAGAACAAATTATCTCTGAAGACAAGCTGATCATTGGCTGCAGGGTGTCCAGGGCCAGGTAACCACCATGGACCTGGGGCGTGAGAATATGGCTCACGGGTGCATAGAAAAAACCGATGACTTCACGTACACCTGTCTGGGCAAGATCACTTATGTGGATCAGAGGAAACATTGGAATACAATCCGGATCGTGTCTTTGTGGCAGGAAACCATCCATGTTATGTCTACATACCAGATGACATGGACATCGCTACTTCTATCACTTGCAACTTCAGTGGCAAGGGTTAAGACCATGGGGAATTTCTGTCCAAAAACTGTACATGTGGCTGTCTCCTAGGCAAGTCTTGGTACTTGCCAAGTTTCTAATCAATCAACTCCCTGTTTCCTTCCATATTAATAAAGCTCAGCTTTAAGTATCAAGTTAAATTAAAATGATTTGCAAATGATATACAATTTTTGAGCAGAAAAGCCATGAGTTTATTATAAAGAATATGTCAGATTATACACTGAACATTGATCTATGCCTTTTGCAACCATGCACTGATTAAACTTTGTCACAGCTAAAAGTGTCTATGTGGTTTCTGTGTATGTAACAGGCAAAGAGAGAGAAAGGGAGAGACAGTTTGGAAATTTTGACTTGAAAAGAAGTTAAGTAGAAAGGATTACATGAAGGTTCTATGGCCTTATATAACTTTCATAATTTACCTTATGCTTCGTTGTTTCATATATGTGAATACTGTAGACTCTAATCACTCCGAAAATATTCTAAAGAAAAACTGGAGTCTTGACGCAGCTTTCAAAAGTCAATTAAATACTGTTTTGTTCAGAAAATCAACCAGACAACCACAGAAATGGCGGGATCTCGTAGTTACGTTCCATAAAGCCTTCTTTACTTCCTTATTCCTGAGGCTGTAGATCAGAGGATTCAACATGGGGACCAAAATCGTGTAGAACACAGAAGCCACTTTGTCCTGATCCAGAGAGTAGCTGGAACTAGGTCTCAGGTAGGTATAGATGGCGGTGGCGTAGAACAGAGTTATAGCGGTCAGGTGAGAGGCACAGGTTGAGAAGGCTTTGCGCCTCCCCTCCCCTGAATGCATACGGAAGATAGAAAACAGAACATAGGAGTAGGAGGTGAGGATGACCAGCAGACTTCCCACCATATTGACACCAGCAAATGTGGAAATGATACTTTCATTCAGGTGTGTGTCGGAGCATGAGAGCCTAAAAAGTGGAGGGCTGTCACAGAAGAAATGATGAATGACATTGGAACTGCAGAATGGCAAGCTGCTCACATAACTTGTGTTAACCATGGAGTTCAAGAACCCTGCTGTAAAAGCGCCCGCTGCCATTCTGAGGCACACTGTCCTGGACATGACCACGGGGTAAAGGAGCGGGTTGCATATGGCCACATACCGGTCATAGGCCATTAACCCAAAGAGGATGCATTCAGTCGTGGCCAAGGCGATGAAGAAGTACAGTTGCAGGAAGCAGCCTGCAAAGGAGATGGTTTTCTTCTCGGATAATAGGTCCGCCAGCATCTTTGGGGTGATGGTGGAGGAGTAGCAAACATCCACGAGGGACAGGTTGGCCAGGAAGAAATACATGGGTGTGTGAAGTCGGGAGTCAGTCCTGATTAAGAGGATCATCCCAACATTCCCCCAAACTGTAAGTGTGTAAATCACCAGAAAAAGCAGAAAGAGGACAATCTGTAGCTCCATCGTGTCAGCTAACCCCAGCAGGATGAACTCAGTCAGGGCCGTGTGGTTTCTTCTGGCCATTCGTCACACATATCGTTTGCTTAAACTTGCATTAGGTGTAAATACTTTCCTGTCTTAAGTTTCCAGGAAATGGAACTGTTATGAGGCCATTCACACATGGGGGAAAACACAACCTAGGATAATACAACACAGTAAATCGAGTGACGGAGTAAGAGGAAATTGGGGGACAAATAGATCAGCCTTTGAATTTAATGAACAATTGTCTGTATTGAATCAGGGTTGAGGGTCTCTCAACTCAGTAGTGCAAGACCACACACTCCCATTCAGTTTCCCACAAGCAGCATACTTTGTACTCCTGTCTGTCTCTACAGTCTGGGTCCAAATGCAAAGGATAAAAAATATCATTGCTGATATCTCTCCCATATTCTGAGTGGGTAAGTGAGTTTAGCTCAGTCTTGTTTTTCCTTTCCTTTTATCCTCAGGACCACTCTGAATATTCTTCAACTCCAAACCCATGCATTGTCTTGGGTCCATCAAGTAGCAACAATAGCGACCATTTCTAATAATCACTATTTACAATCTATCATATATTTAAAAATGACTTGTAGTGTTTTAAAAGTGATCCAAAGTATTGCTCTCATTGCAAAGTACACTGTTAAGTGAACCACCTTAACAGCAGACATGCTAGCTGTCCACCTCATTGAGCAGCGGCACCAAATCCTGGTTACTTCCTTCCCAGGGTCTTACCTGTGTAATCTAGTATTTTCATTTTTAGCAAGGATTCTCAAATAGTACTTACAGAATAAGGAAGTTTTCATTGTTAAATGAAATGAAATACAGTAATATTCCCTATACCTGTTTGTAAAATTTGATTCACTTTGTGATTAAATACTCATTGGTGCACATTTATTTTGTTTTCCTAAAGAATGGGTAACCATGGGGACTGGATTATGGGTTAATTGTAAGTCAATCCTCTAAAGGCAGACAGTCTCAAAAGGTCACACAGTATGATCACAGGCAGATATATGGAATCAAACATTATGTGGGGCTTGTATCACAAAGTACTCACTGATCTCTCTGTTACTTTATTTATGGATTTATTTTTGAGCGACCCAGGCACCCTGTGAGCATTTTCTTTTTCTTTTTTTCTTTAAATTTAATCGAATTAATATATAGTGTATTACTAGCTTTAGGGGTAGCATTTAGTGATTCATCGGTTGCATATAACACCCAGGGCTCATTCCACCAAGTGTCCTCCTTAATGCCCATCACCCAGTTACCCCACCCCACCCTGCCGCCACCCTCAGGTTGTTTCCTACAGTTAAGGGTCTCTTATGGTTTGTCAACCTCTCTGTTTTAGTCTTATTTTTCTTCCCAACCCCTAAGTTCATCTGTTTTGTTTCTCAAATTCCACATACGAGTGAAATCATTTGATATTTGTTTATGTTACTTTAAATAAAGTCTTTCTTAGAGTAAAAAAAAAAATGATAGTACTTTTTAAAAAATGATGATCTTTCTTAAAGAAAAAAAATGATAGTACTTTTTAATTGGTTATTTGTATTGCCTCTCTCTTTGTATTTTTAGCTTATTCTGATTGGGTACATAGCCCAGTACCAACGTATTATTCTTCCTTTGTTTACTTAGTAATTGAAAAAATTATTATTCTTTTTTTTTTCTTTTTGTGTGAAATTATGTTTTTGTGTGTTTGTGTGTATGTGTCTGTGTGTGTGTGTGTGTGTCTGTGTGTGTGTGTGTGTGCCCCTCCCATTGTCTGGACAGGTGTAACCTTCCATTCAACTTTGTCTTGAGTGAAATTAATGAGAAGGAGAAACTAACTCCATTACACAGTGTTTAAGGAAATACTGAACCCTGGGTAAATAATGCAATGGATAAAAAAATTAACTCTAGCTAAAACTAAAACTAACTAATTTTTATGATTTCAGAATTGTGTTGGCTTTTGCAATATTTTCTATGATTCTGATCCTAGAAGGAAAAAACAACAGATTTTTCAGGTCTAAATACAAGGAAAGCAAGGTGAAATAAACCACATTTGGCGTCCATAATCACGGAGAGCCTATTTGCATTGAGAACTCGTAATATATTACTCTTTTCCATTTAAATTCTCAACTAATCCTCCCTTCCAGTCTTTGAGAGTGACGATATTACATTATACATTTTGCAGCTGAGATTTCAGGCTATTAAATGACTTTTCAATAGGCCAACTGTTAGTGGGTGAGTCAACTGGAGCACCAGCTTCAGCAGAAGGAAACAATACCCAGCTACCTAACCCTGTCCTGTCCCCTTTTATCCCAGTCACTTGGAAGATCATAAATATATAGATATATATTTTTGTATATGCATATATGTGTGTATATACACATTTGTGTATGTGAATATATATACACACATGCATGTACATACATAGTATGTGAGTATTAGTTTACTAACACTCACAAACTAAATCAAAATTATCAAACTCTCTGTACACATTTTTTCTCCTTAAATGTAGGGCTCCATCTACTCATAACACATCTTTTTTCCTTCGGTGTGTTTTTGCATGTATGTGATTGGCATATTGACTGTTCCATTTCTTCCAACCCTGTGCTTATTTTCCAACTTGGTGATGGTCGCAGGTTTGTAAGCTACCCTCTTCCGGCCTCACCTAATCCCTGATGAAAATATTGACCAAAGCAGAGCCAAAATGCATATACTTTAAACATCCTTTATTAATTTTAGTAAACAGCTGAAGAACCATTGAATAAGGCAAAATATTGGTTGATATCTGCATACTGGATAATAAATTTGAATTTTACATTCAACAGAAGCAAACACTAATTAGAAAAACAGAAAACTATGGAAATACAATACAAAGAACCAAAAAGATTATTTACATTCATGAAAGAATTTAATACATATTGTCACATACATAGGGGAAAAGAGAATGATAAATTCCACCCAACATATTAATTAGAAGACTCAACGATTTTACAGTTTAAATTATTTTGAGTTAAATAAATATGCAATATTTGGAACATGCCTTACATAAACATATTAAATAATAAGCAATAAATTATGAAAATTTAAAAATATTTTTACAAGTTTATGGGTTATAGAAATAATGAAAATTTAGATAAGATACACATACTCAAGGAATTAAAAAGCAGGCAAGATAGTTAAGAGATCATTAGTCTCAAAGTTGTAAGTATTTGTAGACTCTGGAATAAGATTCAGTAAATATAGGAGAGGTGAATTAGTAGCAGAGAACTTGGCCTAAAATAGGATATGTTTAAAAACCAAATTTCAGAATTCCTGGATTTTTTCTCCCAAACATGCTTTTTATTGTCAAATTTTACCAAAAAATAAAATATCTAATAGACAGAACATATTATTGCCATTTACTTGTGAAGTATCTTGGTCCTATATATCAATCTACTAAATACTGGGGACAGGGAACGCAGAAAGAATCCAGCCAGGGAGCAGCCAGCTGGTGCAGAAAACCGTAGGCGAGCCACTCAGAGGAAGGACAATTATCTCAGAGAACAAACTGATCCTTCTGCTGTAGGGTGTCCAGGCCAGGTAACCACCCGAGACCTGGGGAGGGACAGTAAAGCCCACAGGTGCATAGACAAGAGCCATGACATCATAAACACTTCTCTGGGCAAGGTCACCTACATAGGTCACTGGGTACATTGGATGGTTGAGCTAGTTGGACTCTTTGTGACGGGACACAGCATATGCAGTGTCTACATCCCAGATGACAGGGACATCACTTTTGTCTGGTGCAACGTCAGCTGCAAGGGCAAAGGTCATGGGGAATTTCTGCCCCCAAAATTCCAAGTGTGGTTGTTTCTTTAGGAAGCGCTAACCCCTACTCAGTCTCTGCAAAGTTCTATTAAACCAACTCCCTGTTTACCTCCATACCAGCAAAGCATGGCTTTAATATTAAGTTGAATTGATTTTTATTGACAATTGATAGATATCTATAAGGAGGAAATGCATGAGCTTATTGTAAAGACACTGTGTCAGATTCATCCCCTGAACATTGATCTACCTCCTTGGAGCTATGCACTGAATAAACTATGAGCAGCTGAATGCGTGTGTGCGTAACTTTGTCCTATGTGTCCGTCCAAGAGACAGGAAGGGAAGGAAAAGTTGGAAATTTTGAAGACCAGAGAAAGGAATATGAGAGTTGTAATTGGTGCATTCATTTTTTTAAAATTATACCTATACTTTATTTATTTTTTATAATAATATTTTTTATTTATTACATTAGTCACCATACAGTGCATCCCTAGCTTTTGATGTAAAGTTCCATGATTCATTACTTGCGTATAACACCCAGTGCACCATGCAATACGTGCCCTCCTTAATACCCATCACCAGCCTATCCCATTCCCTCAACCCCCACCCCTCTGAAGCCCTCAGTTTCTTTCTCAGAGTCCATAGTCTCTCATGGTTCATTCCCTCTTCTGTTTACGCCCCCTTTCTTCTTCCCTTTCCTCTCCTACCGATCTTCCTACTTCTTATGTTCCATAAATGAGTGAAACCATATGATAATTGTCTTTCTCTGCTTGGCTTATTTTGCTTAGCATTATCTCCTCCAGTCCCATCCATGTTGCAGCAAATGTTGAAAAATCATTCTTTTTGATGGCTGAGTAATATTCCATTGTATACTTTATTATTTTTTTATTTTTTATTGTATTATGTTAGTCACCATACAGTTGCATTCTAATGAGATGGTACTTCTCCTGATACCACGTTTTAGACAAGCTCACACTTATCTATTAATGGATATATGTGTGTATGGGGAGAAGGCTCTGGAAAAAAAAATGGTGAGTTTATAGCTGCAATTAAAACTGTAGTCCTAAAATTTGATTTAAGCCTCCCTCCTGAAGATAATTCAATAAATTAAAATGCAAATATATTTTAAATTTAAATTGTTTCACACATGAGTGATACATAACAGTCTCTTACAGATCAAAAATAGTGAAATAAAAATGCATGGGAAACATAAGTGAACAATTCCAAATATTCTATATGGTTAGTTGCATGTGCTATTGTGACTTGTGATTCTAAATACTAAATTTCTTTCATTCTCTAACCAAGATTTGATTAGAAATAAACCCTATTTGTGAGGACCCAGCAAAACTAAACAATTACATGAAAGCCCAGAGTCCATCTATAAGACTTGTGAATTACTTGGTTCCTAAATGGGTGCATGCACTTGAATATTAACAGAAAGCAATTACTTAGAAATATCCCAATGAAAAATGTAGGAGCCAATGAACCTAGAAAGTTCATTTGCTACCTAGTTCAGAAAATTTACCAAACAAATCAGAGAAACGAAGGGATGCGTGTCCTGGTAGTTACATTCCATAAAGCCTTCTTTACTTCCTTATTCCTGAGGCTGTAGATCAGAGGATTCAACATGGGGATCACCACCGTGTAGAACACGGAAGCCACTTTGTCCTGATCCAGAGAGTAGCTGGAACTAGGTCTCAGATACGTATAGATGGCGGTGACATAGAACAGAGTTATAGCGGTCAGGTGAGAGGCACAGGTTGAGAAGGCTTTGCGCCTCCCCTCCCCTGAATGCATACGGAAGATAGAAAAGAGAACATAGGAGTAGGAGGTGAGGATGACCAGCAGACTTCCTACTATATTCACACCAGCAAATGTGGAAAAGATACTTTCATTCAGGTGTGTGTCGGAGCACGAGAGCCTAAAAAGTGGGGGGGTGTCACAGAAGAAATGATGAATGACATTGGAACTGCAGAATGGCAAGCTGCTCACATAACTTGTGTTAACCATGGAGTTCAAGAACCCTGCTGTAAAAGCGCCCGCTGCCATTTTGAGGCACACTGTCCTGGACATGACCACAGGGTAAAGGAGCGGGTTGCATATGGCCACATACCGGTCATAGGCCATTAACCCAAAGAGGATGCATTCAGTCGTGGCCAAGGCGATGAAGAAGTACAGTTGCAGGAAGCAGCCTGCAAAGGAGATGGTTTTCTTCCCTGATAACAGGTCCACCAGCATCTTTGGGGTGATGGTGGAGGAGTAGCAAACATCCACGAGGGACAGGTTGGCCAGGAAGAAATACATGGGTGTGTGAAGTCGGGAGTCAGTCCTGATTAAGAGGATCATCCCAACATTCCCCCAAACTGTAAGTGTGTAAATCACCAGAAAAAGCAGAAAGAGGACAATCTGTAGCTCCATCGTGTCAGCTAACCCCAGCAGGATGAACTCAGTCAGGGCCGTGTGGTTTCTTCTGGCCATTCGTCACACATATCGTTTGCTTAAACTTGCATTAGGTGTAAATACTTTCCTGTCTTAAGTTTCCAGGAAATGGAACTGTTATGAGGCCGTCCACACATGGGGGAGAACACAACCTAGGATAATACAACACAGTAAATCGAGTGATGGAGTAGGAGGAATTTGGGGAACAAATAGATCAGCCTTTGAATTTAATGAACAATTGTCTGTATTGAATCAGGTTTGAGGGTCTCTCAACTTACTAGTGCAAGACCACACACTCCCATTCAGTTTCTGCAAAAGCTCTCTATGTTGTTCTGCTCTTTCATTCCAGCCAACATCCATATGCAAATGATAAAAATATTCTTGCTTCAAATTCTCTCATTCTGTGAACAGATACATGTGTTTAATTGAAATCTATTTTTTCCACTCAGGAGCACTCTGAATATTCCTCACCACCAAAGCACCTAAAAATTGTTCTTGTCTACCTCAAGTAACAAATATAGTGACCATTTTAAATAGCCAATATTTTGATACCTCTTATAGTCTTAGGAATGATTTTGTAGTGTTTTAAAAGGAAAGGGAATGAAACAATTGTTCTTGTTACAAATACACTCTCAAGTTACATCATGTAGTAGCAGACATGATACTTGTCCACCTCTGTGAACAGCAGCATCAAATCCGGCTAAATTCCTTCCTAGGGTCTTACCTGGATAGTTTACTATTTTCTTTTCTATTAGGAGTTCTCAGTTGAAGCTTAAAAATCAAAAGTAGAAAAATTCTATTTTTTAAATGCAATGCAATGCAATGAAAATTCAAATTAGCTATTTGTCAGAATTTGAGACACCTTCTGAAAAATACACTTTGCTATGCTTTTATACTTATTTTCATAAAGAGAAAAGAGTAACCATGGGAACCAGATTGTGGATTTTAACTATGAGTCAATCCTCTAAGGCAGGAACTCCGGTCTCAACTGAGAACACATAATGATCACATGCATATATGTGGAACCAAACATTATGTGGACCTTGCATCATAGAGGTGTTCCTGATCTCTGTGTTACTTTAACGTCTCACCAAAATAATTGATGAATCACTATATTATATACTATATATTAACTACAGTGGAATGTAAAAAGAATTAAAAAATTAAAAAATAGTCTTTTGCCAAAGTTAAAAAAATGATAATAATTTTAATTGGCTATTTGTGTTTTTCCTCTCTCTTTGCAGCTTATCCCAAATGGGTACATGGCCCAATACCAATATATTAATCTTCCCTTGCTTTTCAATTATTGAAAGCATTATTTTTCTTTTCCATTCCTTTTGTGTGTATGTGTGTTTGTGTGTGTGTACACTTTTCCCTTTGTCTTGGCAAGTTAATCCTTTAATCCAACTCTCTTCTTGAGTGAATTTAATGACAATGAGAAATTAATTCCATTGTACAATATTTAAAGAAATATGATACCCTGAGCAAATAAGACAATGGATCAAAAAAACCTAACTTATTTTTTATGATTTTAAAATTGTGTTGGCTTTTTACAATTAATGTTTGTGATTCTGATCCTGTAAGGGGATGAAACAACAGATTTCCAGATCTAAATACAAATAAAGCAAAGTGAAAAAAACAAAAAACAAACAAACAAACTAAAAAACCAACAACAACAACAACAACAACAACAAAAAAAAAAAAACATGGAGCATCCATAAACACAGAGTCTATTTCCATAGAGAAGTCAAAATATATTAAAATTTTCCACTTAAGGTACATGAGAAATAATCTCCAGTGTTTTAATGATTGCCGTCTCTTGACTTGGTATAAATTTATTCATCAAAGGGACATTACAGTTTATGAGATGTAGTTTAAGCTCTATATTTTCACATGTCACTTACTCAGTTATTACCTAACAAACAAAAATGTCTGCATAAAAAAGGAATTTGAAAGAATAATTTTAAATGAACTAAATATTTTTTGTTAATTGTTGAGTTATATCATAGAGAGGATACTCATTTTTATTGATTCGGATTTCTAAATATCTTGTTATTATGTATGATTGCTGTGTACTTTAAATATTTTTAAAAAACTTCAACATCAAAGGTAAAGTGAAGCCCTTAATTAGAAAAACATATTCAATTATATTCTCAGGACATATTAATAACAAAATGTATCATTCAGTTACTTGTTTATATTTTTTTCTTTTTAATTTTCTAACAAAATTTTTGGAATACAAAGCTTTATAATTATTGACCAGGTTAATAGAACAGCGTCTGTCATACAGTAGACAATCAACAAATGTTTGTGGATAAATAAATAAAACAGTAAATAGACGTGGTTATATTTTAAACTATAAATTTAAAAATCTTCAAGTTGTTTTTATAAATAATTAGATTCATAATGCATCACTTCTTAGATTGTAAAATTTTCATCTATGTAATTTATCTAAGGATCAATCTCACAATGCTAATAGTTTATTCTAATAATTTTATTCAAATTAATAAAACAAATACACATAATAAATTGTAAATTGATATTGTAGGAAAAGTAGGTTTTTAATTTATTCATTTCTGTCACTGAAGTGCATGTGTGGATTTTTTTTATACTTAGAAGAATGAGAAATATGTCGATTCATTACATAACTGTAATGTCTATTGATTTCTCTTGAGATTCAATAAAAAATAACATAATTAGGAAGCATTCTGATGCTGAACCCTATATTTCCCCCAATGCAGAAGGTAATAATAATTCACAATTTACAAAGGGATTTATTACATTAAAAACAGTTAGCAAGGAGTCTGCCTTTCCTTACCATCTAGTGATTATTTGTCTCGCAGGGTAATCATCACCATGGTACTTATCCCTTCAGGAATAATTGCACTGTACCTTCTTTGAAATTAAGCTAAAAAATGCAGCAAAGATTATTGTTGATGAGACCCACTGGGCATTCACTTTGACGGGTTGATCTACCTCAGAGGGTAGTAACTTCAGCACCGCAAATTTGTGGCTTAAAAAGGTGAAATGGCAATGCTTTAAAACATAGCAGACTATCGCCTTTAATAACACGTCTTCTTTTGTAATTTAATGGTTAAAAGTTTAGGATTAGGCTGCTTGAATTTTTGTTCCAAAAGATTTGTTATTGCAAAGGTTGTTTATTTTTGTTTATTTATTTATTTATTTTTACATCTTCTTTCATGTCAATAATGGTGCAAGAGAAGCCAGGAAAATTGCATTTAAAGGCTCAGACATAATTTTAATTAAGACCAAAAGTTAAACGATTAGATTGACATCCTATGATCAAAACTGATGAACAAGTTTAGTGACACTACTTTAAAATTATGTAAAAGACAATAATGTTCAATATTGTCAATTCTAGGTAACAATTCAATGGAAGATATGGCTCAGAAAAAACCAAACCAAAACAAAGCAAAACTTTAAAAGGTATTTGGAATAGGTTCATGGAAAGGGGTAAAATAGCAAATTATGAAGATTAATAAAAACGTTTGAGTTGCTAAATTTGGGATCCATATTTGATTCGAAAATTAGTTGTATACCCTTATCACTGCAGAAAAGATTTAGATGTAAAAGGCTAATATTTGTAAAATTAAAGGTCCTTTGAAAAAAATAACCCAACAATAGATACTCAAAACATTTGTGAAGAACATTATAAAAAATCATTAAAGGGGCGCCTGGGTGGCACAGCGGTTAGGCGTCTGCCTTCAGCTCAGGGAGTGATCCCAGCATTGTGGGATCAAGCCCCACATCAGGCTCCTCTGCTATGAGCCTGCTTCTTCCTCTCCCACTCCCCCTGCTTGTGTTACCTCTCTCGCTGGCTGTCTCTGTCAAATAAATAAATAAAATCTTAAAAAAAAATCATTGAAAGATTTTAAATAAATAGGAATAGCGACACCATGTTTACAAAGATGGCTCAATATTTTAAAGATATATTTTATAAAATTAATCTTTAAATACAGCACAATTCCAAATAAAATTTCAAAAACATTCTGAAAGTAACAATGTATTTATTTGTTTGTTTGTTTATTTGTTTATTTTTAAAGATTTTATTTATTTATTTGGCAGAGAGAGACAGCGAGAGAGGGAACACAAGCAAGGGGAGTGTGAGAGGGAGAAGCAGACTTCCCACCGAGCAGGGACCCCCGATGCAGGGCTCGATCCCAGGACCCTGGGATCATGACCTGACCCGAAGGCAGACACTTAACAGCTGAGCCACCCAGGGGCCCCTGAAAGTAACAAGTAATTTAAATATTTATTGAATAACCCAAAACTAAAAGACTAAGCCAATCCTGAAGAGGGATTGCCATTATATGATGGAAAGCTTACCAATAAAGAAAGTTTAACGTAGGCTAATGATCAGAACAGAATCCAGAAACAGATTCACATGTAAATGAAAATTTAATGCAAGATGTCACCAAGGGTGAATGGAGAACATATACATATTTTCAAAGATTTATTTATTTGTTTGAGAGAGAGATAGAGAGGGAAGAAGCCGGGAGAGGGAGAGAGAATCCCAAAGAGACTCCCTGCTGAGCATGGAGCCCAAGGCAGGGCTTGATCTCAGGACTCTGAGATCATGACCTGAGCTGAAACCAAGAGTCCAATGTTCATTTGACTGAGCCATCCAGGTGCCTCAAGAGCATATATTTAAAAAAACAAAAACAAACGAACAAACAAAAAAACAGTGGGGAAAATATACTGTCTGCATTCAAAAAAGAAAAGATCCCTACTTAATATAATAAGCAAAAAAATAATAATTCCAGATGTGTTGAAGATTTAAATATCTGACACCCCCACTATGCTGCCAAAAAAAGTGTTAAATGTCTGACCATAACAAGTGTCAGTAAGTATATGGAACCTGACGTATTACGTGCTGTTATCGAGAGTATAAATATGAGCAAGAAATTTAGAAAACATTTGATTATATTTTAAAGCTGAACGTAGGCATACTTTGTATCCAATCACTGCCACATCTAGGGATGTACCCAGACAGACGTGCATGTGTGCACCAAGGGAACTGTAGCATTCATAGAAGCATTAGTCACGATAGAAAGTAGCAGACAATTTAGTTATGGCAACGTTAAGGAAAAATAATACTATGGAACTGTAAAATTAAAGAGTACAGGAATGAGTATGAACATAAAATAGGGTTAGAAACATAATACTGAAGAAAAGTGCAAGCAATAGAAAGGACAAACTGGATGCCGTCACATTTACAATATTCAAAAACAAAAAAAGTAGATTTGTGAAAAATATATGTAAGAGCTTGGATACATTGTTTTCTAAAAGTAAAAGCTAAGGAATGAAAAATACAGAAGACTGGTTGTCACTGTCGAGGAAGCAGGATAATGGGGTGATCACAGAGAATTTCCAGTTTGGACAATACTCGAAATTCTTCGTTTTTATTTAACTTGGGAGGTGAATTTATATGTATTCATGTAATTCGGTTTCTTAATATCTATTTTCTATTTTTGGAATAGGTTAAATTTCATATTTTATATACTAAAGAATAAAGAAGTTTGAAATCTTAATTAAAAGAAAAAAAAAAGCTTGAGGAAACAGTTTAGTACTTCTGTCAGAGGTGCCCGATACCACCAGCAGTTTTGGTGATTTACTAGAAGGACTCACAAAACTCAGAATCACTATTATGGTTATGGCTTATTACAGCTGCACAGTTAGATTAAAATTGGCAAAGGAGAAAGATGTATAGGGCAGTGTCCAGAAACCAGGCATAGTTTCCACTGGTCCTCTCCTGGTGAGGTCACACAGACAGCACTTGGTTCTCCTGGCGGTGTTGCCCAATGACAGTTATGAATTCTTGCCAACCAGAAAGGCTGAACCAAATCTTAGTGTACAGGATTTTGTTTTTTAAGTAGGCTCCGGACCCAACGTGAAGCCCAACACGGGGTTTGAAGTCATGACCCTGAAAGCAAGACCTGAGCTGAGTCAGATGCTTAACTGACTGAGCCTCCCGGTGCCCCAGTGTAGAGGGTTTTATTGGAGAGCACGACATACGCTTGGAGAGCCCACATAACTGTCCTGTTACTTTGTCTTCAGCTGCTCCACCCTAGAATTCAAACTGATCCAGCCTAGCCCAAAGCATTTGAAGAAAACCCAGGTGTATAAAAACAGGCATTTATCTTAAATCACATCATTAGCTTAAACTGGTGTGGGACTCCAGGATACAAAGATGCTCTTATTAAGGAGCATATTCCAAGGTTTCAGAAGTTATCTCTCAGGGCCAGTCAAAGCTCAGTCTTCGAAGAGCTTTGGAATAATGCAGAGTTTGGGCAATCCAGACTGACTGAGTTAGCCCATTACTGCACAGTTCCAACATGAAAAACGGTGACAGTGATTCTCACAGAATTGTAACTTGGCTGTTTAGTTTTGCCAGTATAGAAAATGAATGACTTTTCAAAATATTAGTTAATTATTCTTTATGAATGTAATCAGGTGATGACTTCCATTTATAACTACTATTCCTAATATCGCACTTTTACAGCACAGCCCATGATACCCTATATGTAGCTTTTCAATGATATGATGCTTTCTCTACTTCCCTACCCCATCCAGGAAAAACAAATGTCCTGAATTGCTTTGTTTTTCTTGGCAAGGAAAACAAAGAAGTTTCAAACATTTTGTCTCTGTGTAAATCCCAGGTTCTTGAAAAATAAAAATTAGTTTACCTCTCACTATCCCATGAAAATATACAACTAGCATTGTATTGAAGACCAAAATATGATATGGCATCTGCAAATATCAGCAATCTAGAAGCCTTGTTTCTGTGGGTCCAGACATTTAGGGAATGTTGGTGTATCTTCTATTTTGAGTTCGTCACTCAATTACCAATGTGTGGAGGGGGGTGCCCCCCCCCCATACCACCAAGCAAGTAATGCTCTGGATGCAAGCAGGGTATAGCAGGGTATCCTACAGTTGAACTCAATTCTGATACGACCCACCTAGAGAGAGCATCAGATTCCACAGGTTAAGGACTCAGTCCTACAAGACCACCCCACCCTCAAATGCCAATCACAAGCCTGGGTTGTTACCCAAGTTTCTGACAGACTGGCCATTAATTGGAGATTCTAATGACCCTCTCCTTGGATTATAATTAAGGTCTCTATCCTATAAATTCCCCACACCCTTCAGATGCCCATCACAAGTTCAGATTGTCACCTGTACATTTGACTGAAATGACTATAAATCAGAGGTTCCCAGGACTCCCTCCTTGGGTTTGATTGAACTGCTACAGTGGCTCACGGAGCTCAGAGACACATTTCACTTATTGGATTACCAGTTTATTATATAAAAGGGCATAACTCAGGAACACCCAGATGGAAGTGATGCATGGGGCAAGGTATGGGGGAAGGATACGGAGCCTTCTCAGAGGACACCACTGTCCCTGAATCTCCAAGTGCCCACCAATCTGGAAGCTTCCCAAATCCCATACTTTCCAGTTTTTATGGAAACTTTATTACATAGGCATGATTGATTAAATCAGTGACCATTGGCAATGGACTCAACTTCCAGTGATCTCCCTTCTCCCTTCCCAACCTTAGGTGACATAGGGACATTCCAAGAGTCACCTCATCAGTACCATAGCAGAAGACATCTTTATCTCTCTCAACACTTAGGAAAATTCCAAGGGTTTTAGAAGCCTTGTGCTAGAAACTGGGACAAAAACCAAATATGTATTTCTTATTATAAATCACAAGATCACATCCTTCCGAAATGGAAGCACACTTTTTTATACCTCGTGTTTCCTACCACATAAAAGACGCAACATATTGATAACCCACTTTCAATTCTGGAGGCTACATCTTCTATGTGAGTGAGCCCACATTTGAGCCCCTCAGTGGACTCTCTTAAGGGTTGACAACTTTCTGAAGGATGCCTAGCAGAAAGGGCTCTTTGGACTGTAATGCAAACAGCTCTATACCCAGTCTTTTTCCTATCACATTCCCCAAATGGACCCTGGCGTATCAAAATGTTGTGTGCAGTAACAGAAGCCTTTAGAGATTTTAAGAAGATTACATTTTTTTTTTTTTGCTTCAGCAAATTTACTTTTCTCATTTTGAAAAATAAGCGTTATCCTGCTACTGGGCTCTGGTTGAGATAGAATACCTGCCCACGGGACACCAGGGTATTGCGAGTCCTAAATTTTCCATTATGAACATGGGGTTATAAGATCTCTTATTGATAAAGTCAGGTACTCCATGAAGAACATTATTATTTCATGGAATTTACCTATGTGAAGCTGGGCCTGAACAAATCCAAAAGGTCCAGGTAATTTTCAGGAGATACTCACTTACTTTCGCAGCACAGCATGGCACCAAGGAACTGACTTCTCAATGGCTAACTAATGGAAGAGTTGAAACAAAACAATACAAAAACAAAACAAAACAAAACAAAAAACCACACACACACAAAAAAAGTAAGCCCAGTTGCTGTCAGGCTCTACATACTGTAGTGATTACTGCAAAGAATGCATTGCCACAGTATTATTACGCCAGGCTAAGGAATTCCTGAAGATTATTGGAGAATGTTGGATAATTTTTCCAGAAATAAACATGTTTAGCTATGTTGCTTATAGAAGAAATCTAAAAATCTATTTCAGTTTGGCCAGTCAATCAGGAGCATGAAGGAATGCAATTGGTAGTGAAGGGGAGGTTCAGGGAAGCTCTATGTGGATGGGCTTTTTGGTATGGGCTGTATACAGTTAATAACACACTCCTAAAAATGATTCTTCCTCACTCTGGTTAAACTGCTTGTGTGAAGGAAAGCAGCACGTCCTCTGAGGGATGCAGTAGTGGTTGTCCTGAATTGGACGGCGGGGACGCCGCAATGCCTCTTCAGCCCCGTAACAGGCTAAGGAGAGAGATTTCATCTCTAGCTCCCTAGAAACTGAAGCTGGAATATGTGCACTACTCTTGGCTAATCACAAATTCCATTCCTAACTTTTGAGTCTTTTGAATGTAAAGCAAAAGAGGGATTATTCACAGCAGCTGACAATGGAAGGGGCTGGCAGTCGTCAGATAGGAAGCAGACTGTTCTATGCTGTTACCCTCACTCCTCTATTTCCTTTGGTTCCTGCCAAGTTTCTCAACTAGTCCTCCACCTTCCTTCTACTTTGAAGGAGTTGGCCAATCCATGTTCTGCTGTTAATAAGCAGAGCTGTTTTACTGTTGTTTGTCCCCATATCACTGTTTGTAAAACAAGGTAGTACTCTTTAAGGTGAAGGATATCTTTTTGGGTTTTTTTGTTTGTTTGCTAAGGTTTTATTTATTTATGAGAGAGAGAGAGAGAAAATGAGTAGTGGGAAGGGGCAGAGGGAGAGAGAGAAGCAGACTCCCCACTGTGCAGGAAGCCTGATGCAGGGCTGGATTCCAGGACCAGGCGATCATGACCTGAGCTGAAGACTGATGCCTAGCCAACTGAGCCACCCAGGTGCCCCACCTTTGTGTTTTAACAAACATACACTCCTTATAGAAAGGTAGATTTTCTTTATAATCATATTTTTTAAAAATACAACTAAGAGATCACTATTTTTTTAATTATTTTTCTTTTCTCAAAAGATATGTAGGCTTATTAAATGAAATAGGCGGAAAGAAAGAACAGTAATTTTGGCATCTTCTCTCTCAGAATTTTTAAAAAGATTTTATTTATTTATTTGTCAGAGAGACAGAGAGAGCACAAACAGGGGGAGCAGCAGGCAGGCTTCCCGCTGAGCAGGGAGCCCGATGCGGGGCTCCATCCCAGGACCCCGGGATCATGACCTGAGCTGAAGGCAGATGCTTAACCCTCTGAGCCACCCTGGCACCCTTTCTCAGAAATTTTTAAGCTGTGTTTTTCTAGCTCTTAATTCTTCACACACATTGCTGTTTTGATTGACAAAAGATGACCCTTTTTTTTTTTTAAATACACTGAGGTTTTGCCTCTCTAGTAGCAACAAAAATTATTTTAATTTTCCCACTAGATACAAGAAAAAAGCCAGTTGTTTGCAACGTCTGGCACCCCAGCATCCCAGACTTATCCATTCTGCATTCTGTCTACCTTGAGTCTTAAGGTACAGACTCTACACCAATGCCGACAAGTTAAAGTCCAGAAACCAAATTTTAAGTATAAGAAATGCTGCTATTATTGTTAAAGAAAAGGAACAGGTACTCAATGAATACAACCTTCTTCACAAGGAGCTGGGTCTTACGTGCATTATCCCAATCCCCCCAAGAATTTGATGAGATGGGCAATTATTATTCACAGCTTAAAAATTAACAAAAATCAGGTTTATAAGCAGCTTAATATCTCACAGTTGTGACATGGCAAAACTAACGTTCAAATCGAGGCCGCCTGACACATAAGCTCTCACTCCTGCAGCTTATCCTTCAAGGCATATTTCCTTGTACTCACTCAGATAAACCAAAACCAAAATCAGGGTGCTTGGGATTCTTAATAGCATCGAGACTGTACTTTAGAATCCCGTCTTATGACTGATGCTTTAAAGCATCTTTCAGTATCTGATAGAATCATAACATTTACCGGAGAAAGCCTTTTTTTTTATTATTCGGTATTGCTAAAATATTTTTGTTGTTGTTGTTATTTTTTAATCAAACATCTCCCAGTGATGGACACATATATTTTGTTGTAACTGACTACATTGGAGTCCATTCTGTTACCATTTTTCATCTTTCTCATTTAAAATAAACCATTCAAGCCACACCACTGGAAAGGAAGTAATTACCTATCCAAAGTCCTCCTGGGGTTGGGGATTATCTTGGGGTCATATCCCACTTGTCACCGCCGAGAAGATAAATAGTCATCCATTATAAGACCCATTGGTAAAATTTGGATAGAAGGGTTGTCAGCCTCTCGTACAAAATAAATTCTCTGATTCAAAATTCTAGATGGGGCTAAGGTAGGTGACTGTCTGTTGTGAATGTAACAATGAACAAAGGTAATGTTGTCTTAGATAAAAGGTAGGTTCACTGATTCTCTGTGGTGTTTTCTTAGTTTGTGTGCATGTGTGGGCCAGGGGAGGGGATGGAGGATGAAGGAGGTATAAATCTGAACTTACCTTACCCCTGGCATTTTCCAAAACCACTGCCTGATTCATTGTGCCCCTTATTGCCAGGAGGCAGAAACTAATGGTGCTTATTTTGGAATTTGGGGAAATCCAATGGTCTAATTAATTGAGTAAATCTTAAGTAACCCTCATCAGCCAAGTTTCACTTGCTATGAGCACATACCTATGTTCACATATACTATGACTACTTTGTGTTTGTTCCTATAATCATCAATTCAGGGAACTTATGACTTTGAAGTCAGATATTGAATTATCAAACAATCATAATGCCCTTAATAGTAATAATAGACAATAATGGATCCATTTTATACATCTATAATATAATAAGCTCTGTAAATGGTGTTGTAAATTTATAACACTTATAACCAGCTTAATCCTGGTTTCAACCTTACGGAATATTATTATACTGATAGACAAAATCAAGAAATTTAGGGATACAGAACTTGAGTGACTTACAGAAACTTAGATGCCACGTCTGAGGTTAACATCAATTTTGCCTCCCTCTGAATCCTGTGTGTTTAACCAGCATTGCACAGTACCATCTGTTTTGGTGTTTCCAGTGAGAAAATAAAACACATTTTGATAAACTTGCCTGATTTTAGAATTTCTATTACTAATCTCCAAAGATGAAACTTTCCTACATAATCATGAAGCTCTTGACTATGCGGACTCATTTGCCTTACAGGACAGTTCTATACACTAAATAAAGTAAGTGTGATTTTATAAACAAGGATAGGTTCACATGAAGATGAAATGACCTGTAGTGCAAGAACCCGAATTAGAGCCCAGGTATCCAGACATTTACTCTTTCGCTGTTTGCTAATCTTCCTTGCTAATCTTCATGCTCTTCTGTACCAGTGATTGCAAGTCAAGCCCCAATAAGCAGGCAGATGTGATGACCTAGAGCTCTCAGTGTAGACTGTTGTTACTCTTAATAATCGCTCTGCTGCTAATAGTGAGATCTCATCTGATACAATCATTGAAAACCAATGGCGCAAAATGTCCTAAATTTGGGACACTTTTGTTATTTAGTTGATTCTTTAATGTTAATTCTTTAGTTAGAATTTTGACAAAAATGACTTAGAGGAAATCTTTTTATGATTATTAAACTGATTCTTTAACCACCGAATCTGTGCAAACTCCTTATTTAAAGTTTATATAGCAAGCATTTAATTACAGATTCTTTAACCACTTTAATCACTGAATTGATTTTTTAACCACACCTTCAGAGAAAAAAGAAAAGACAGATTTAAGGGAGAATGTGAATATTATATAAAGCTTACAAATGACATTTGCACAGCATAGCCACGTAAACATTTTTTTCTCCTTTAAGAGTTTGGATTGTGTCACCATAGTTTCAGACATTCACCTTACTCCGCTTTAAGATCTGGTTCCCAAAGAACACTAACCTCTCTTCTCAGTGTCTCTAGAAGATTGTAGGTCATTTTGTTGGGGGAGGGGCAATTCTGAGCTTAACAAGCATGGTAGACAGAATAGACCTCCATCGTTCATTTGCCTTATTGTTCACTGCAGCGTCGCTCTAACATCACTACTCCGTAACTGCCTGGTGAACGTATTCCATCATGCTAGGATTTATTTTTTATTTGCACTCATCCTATTTTTTTCCCTTGATTAATTTCCTTCCGGTCATACAACATCTATTTTCTCATTTAGTCAGTTTTGAAGTCCACTAATAAGTGCAGAGATACGTTGTTCTTTAAGATGTTTTATGTTTCAGGAACCTCACATCAGACACTGTCTTACCTCAGGGGTGAGATAGAGACAGAAACCCAGGGAGACGAAAGCAATAACTTTGGGACATGTGTAAAAGATTTACTACTGCCAAACGGTATATTTGCGTAGAACACACACACACACACACACGCACACACACACACACAATGGCTTTTCTCTATAAGACAACACAGATCATATACCCAGGATGCCAAAGATAAGACGAATTTTGAGACACTTGAATATTTTATTAAAAATAAAATTGAGGGGTGCCTGGGTGGCTCAGTTGGGGTCAAGCCTCCAACTCTTGATTTCAGCTCGGGGCTCAAGGTGGTGAGTTCAAGCCCTACGTTGGGCTCCATGCCTTCTGCAGAGCCTGCTTAATAAATAAATAAATAAATAAATAAATAAATAAATAAATAAAATTCAGTATTGAATAAGCTATTAAAAGGAAACAAAAAAGTCAATTTATTTGTTTTAATTAGTTTTATGTAATAAATGCTCGTATTAGTGTTTATTATATGCCAGTAACATAAATGTTTTACAAATATCTACTCATTTATTCCTCTAGCCAACACAGAGCGGTTAAATAACTTTATCAAGCCCACACAACCAGTAAGTAGCAAAGCTTAGCTTTGAACCCAGTCATCTCTTACAGTAACTACTGTGTTAACTGTGATGTTTAACTACTTCCCAAGATCACAGATATGGTTCTGTAGAATTATCTAGTTTACCTGTGGGCACTTTTTTCCTAGAATTTTTCTCAACGTTCCTTTACATGGAAGAACGTGATTTTAGGATGGAAAAATAAAGCTTTGCTTTAAGGATTTTGTCAATTTTCACAATTCTGCTAGATCTTATCGACCAAGCCACATTCCTTTCCCTTCAGCTTGAAAGGAACTAATCTCATTTCTTAATGTGCACAACTTTTGGAGAGTTATACTGCATCTCAGAACACCAGCTCAGCATAACAGCCTCTGGTATCAAGGAAGATTTTTAATTACCTCTTTTAAAGAAAATGGCAAAAAAAAGGAAACAAACCAAATAGGTCACAGAAAATGTGATAGCTGTGATTTTATTATACTTCTATTTGCTTCCTTAAAAGGGAGACTAAAGATACCCTTGCTTCATACACCACTCAAGTCAACTCACGTATTCTGATATCATCTATTTTGGACAAGAAAAACAAGAGAACCAAGATGTTGGAGAGCAATTACACCATGCCAACGGAGTTTCTCCTTGCTGGATTCACAGATTATCTCCCTCTCAGAGTCACACTATTCTTGGTATTTCTCATAGTGTATACACTCACTCTGGTGGGAAATATGAGTTTAATAATCCTAGTTAATATCAATTCATGCCTTCAAACACCCATGTATTATTTTCTCAGCAACTTGTCTTTCTTGGACATCTGCTATTCTTCAGCAATCACCCCTAAAATGTTGGTGAACTTCTTAGCATCCAGGAAAAGCATCTCTCCCTATGGCTGTGCAATACAAATGTTTTTCTTTGGTTGTTTTGCTGATGCTGAGTGCCTTATCCTGGCAGCAATGGCATACGACCGCTACGCAGCCATCTGTAACCCATTGCTCTATTCTACACTTATGTCCAGGAGGGTCTGTATCTGCTCCGTTGTGTTGGCCTACTTCAGCGGAAGTATGACTGCGATGGCACATGTGTGCCTCACGTTCAGGCTACCGTTCTGTGGCTCCAATATTGTTAATCATTTCTTCTGTGATATCCCACCTCTCTTAGCTTTATCATGCGTGGATACACATATCAATGAGCTTTTGCTCTTTGCCTTGTGTGGCTTCATTCAGACCAGCACTTTTGTGGTCATATTTATCTCTTACTTCTGTATCCTCATCACTGTTTTGAGCATTAAGTCCTCAGGGGGCAGGAGCAAAGCATTCTCCACCTGTACTTCCCATTTCATAGCGGTCACATTATTCTACGGAACGCTCCTGTTTATGTACTTACGTCCCACCACCAGCTATTCCCTAGACACTGACAAGGTAGTTGCGGTGTTTTATACTGTTGTCTTTCCCATGTTTAACCCAATAATCTATAGCTTCAGAAATAAGGATGTAAAGGATGCCCTCAAAAAGCTACTAGAAAGAAACTGGACTTTTAAATGAATAAGAACTTGAATAATTTAAGAATATTCAAGATATAGCTTGCCCTTCCAATATCATCATGCCGTGCATACCCTGTATGTCAACTCTTTGAAATTTATTATCATTTTTCAGAAATAAAGATAACTTTTCATCCTCAATACTTTAGGATACTTTTGTCCTCTCATTCAGAAATGTGCTCTCCAAAATTATTCTACTCTGTGAAATACTCTTGAAATAAAATAAATAATAATAATTGCTTTCCAGTTAGTGTTTATAAAATACTTTGTGCATTGATTCATTATATTCCTTATCATGATGTATTAAAGATATATGTTGAATTGTCTGTCAACCCACCCATATTAGAAGCTCCTTGGCAGCAGGGTATATGTATCTTATTAGTTTATTGTTCCAGTTCCTATATAGTAGTGGACATATGGCACATTCGCATTACATGTGTGTTTCATGGATGAATGGGTAGAATAAATAGATGGATGGAAAGATGAGTGAGTAAATGTAGCTTGCTTTGTTTGGGAAACTGAGTCTAGATTCTGCACTTGCAGAACATTTATCATCAGGGACATTTGATATCACTCATGGTAAGAAATGGTGGTTTCACTGGCTCTTAGGAAATCAGATAGACGTCACATAGTAATGGTGTCTTTAATATTAGGACAGAGTGAAGTTATGACACACTGATTTTCTTTGGGCTAGATTGATTAGTGTAAGGGATCCTCTACTGTTCCATTCATAGTGGGGACATGTACAAACCAAACAAGTTTGTGAAGATCATCAAGATTATAAACTGTATACATTACTAATTATTTGACCATGTTACTGAATTAATCTTTGAGTCCCTATCTTCAAGGAGTGAACAATTGTTTTAATCATTTTATTCTGCAAATGACAATGCAAACCAATTAAAGTATAAATATTCCTTGCTCTGGGATCACTTTTGAGGATTAAATTGTCAGACATTTTCTGAGGTTGATTTTGATCCTTCGGTCTCCATTTCCTTTGTTTTATCTTGACAAAGTTGAAGGAATAAATTGTGTACGTGTGAATATATAATACTGTGCATTTTCTAGTAAGCATGAAGATATAATGACTGCATTAGTCTACCCTATAAATGGACACCGATAAGATATTGCCCATTGCCATGGATTGCTTTGAGTATTAAATGAACTAATATATGTAAAACTACTAGCATATGTATGATTCGAAAATTAGGTGATTAAATATGTATCAATCTCCTGAATACATGTAAAGCTTATACTGTCAATTACAATGTAATGGTATATCATTGCTCATTATTTTTTTACTATTATATTACCATTTGATTTAAAGAAACAGTAAAGATTTGATTCCCAGAAGAAATTAGGCATTTCAAAAATATCTGTGAAGCATTCCAAATGTTCTGAGATGTTGCTGGAAACCAAAAAACAAAACAAAACAAAATGAATGAAAGAAAGAAAGAAAGAAAGAAAGAAAGAAAGAAAGAAAGAAAGAAAGAAGATAGAAAACAACCCAAAAAACAAAAATGCAGAACTCAATATTCAAATTAGTGACCTTCAGCATGTTAAAACACCTGTCCTACTATGAAGACTGCCCGAGTACACAGTACGACGCCATTAATTTGTTCTTATTTTTTTACTAGTTTCTGAAACTTATAGGCTAGTTTGAATTTTTCTTTTAATTTTAGTGCAATTTCCTTTTAAAAAAACATTAAGCTGATTCTTTCTCATCATCCATCCATTGTGTTATGGATATGAGGTTGCATAAAAAAATTATCAGCTTCCTTAATAGGGCCTATTAAATCTGAGACAAGTTTTCATTTTCTAAAATAAGTTAGTTTAAAATAAATAAACTACAATGTATTTGGTTTTGTTGTTGCTGCCATCATTGTTTTTATTTTTTTAAGTTTTTGTTTAAATTCCAGTTAGTTAACATATAATGTAATATTCATTTGAAGTATACAATACAGTGATTCAATACTTCCACAGAACACCCAGTGCCCTCCCTAATCCCCATCACCTATTTCACCCATCCCCTCTGCCAACCTCCCGTCTGGTAACCATCAGTTTGTTCTCTATAGTTCAGAGTCTGTTTCTTGGTTTGCCTCCTTCTCTGTTTTTTCCCCCTCTCTTTGTCCCTTTGTTTTGTTTTCTAAATTCCACATATGAGTGAAATCATATGGTATTTGTCTTTCTCTGACTGATATATTTCATTTAGCATAATGCTCTCTAGCTCCATCCACGTTGTTGCAAATGGTAAGATTTCATTCTTTTTGATGGCTGAGTAATATTCCATTGTATATATACCACATCTTCTTTATCCATTCATCTGCTGATGGACACTTGGGCTGTTTGCGTAGTTTGCTATTGTTGATAGTGCTACTACAAACATCGGGGTACACGTATCCCTTTGAGTTAGTGTTCTTGTATTCTTTGGGTAAATACCTGGCAGTACAAATCCTGGGTCATAGGGTAGTTCTATTTTTAACTTTTTGAGGACCCTCCATACTGTTTTCCAGAGTGGCTAGCGCAGTTTGCATTCCCACCAACAGTGTAAGAGGGTTCCCCTTTCTCTACATCCTTGTCACACCTATTGTTTCTTGTGTTGCTGATTTTAGACATTCTGACCGGATTGAGGTGATGTCTCATTGTGGTTTTGATTTGTCGTTCCCTGATGACCACTGGTGGTGAGCACCTTGGCTCTGTTGGCTCTAATCATCATCACCACCTTTGCTCTGATGTCTGTTGACCATCTGTAGGTCTTCTTTGGAAAACTGTCTATTCATGTCTTCTGCCCATTTTTTGACTATAGTGTATTTGTAAACTGTAAAATTGTGAAGAGTTTATCTAGCCCAAAGTTTCTATTGACATTTTGGGCCAATATTTCTTTACTGGGGAGGAAGAGAGGCCTATTCTGCACATTTTAGGGTGTTACGCAGCATCCTGATCTCTATTCACCAGATGTCAGTAGCACCCTCCCTGTCCAGGACAGCTAAATGTATCCAAACTTTGCCAATGTCTCTTTGGAGGCAAAATTACCCATGAGCGAGAACCACTGAACTTAGTCAAGACTATTCCTTTGACTATAAAACAAGTGAAACCCATAAGAGTGAGGTCACTGCCTGAATATATCAGAATAATAATTAGGTAAAAACATCTCAGATGAGATATTATTTTGTTCTGCCTTATTTCCCTAATGTTGATTTATTTCTTTTTTTTTTAATTTTAATGTTTTTTTATTATATTATGTTAGTCACCATACAGTACATCCCTGGTTTCTGATGTAAAGTTCGATGATTCATTCATTGCGTATAACACCCAGTGCACCATGCAATACGTGCCCTCCTTACTACCCATCACCAGTCTATCCCATTCCCCCACCCCCCTCCCCTCTGAAGCCCTCAGTTTGTTTCTCATAGTCCATAGTCTCTCATGCTTCATTCCCCCTTCTGATTACCCCCCCTTTCTTTATCCCTTTCTTCCCCTACTGATCTTCCTAGTTCTTATGTTCCATAGATGATTTCTTTTTTTTTTTTTAAGATTTTATTTATTTATTTGACAGAGATAGAGACAGCCAGCGAGAGAGGGAACACAAGCAGGGGGAGTGGGAGAGGAAGAAGCAGGCTCATAGCTGAGGAGCCTGATGTGGGGCTCGATCCCATAACGCCGGGATCACGCCCTGAGCCGAAGGCAGACGCTTAATGACTGCGCCACCCAGGCGCCCCCATAGATGATTTATTTCTAATATCTACTGCATGAACACAGAAAATTGACACATAATTTTAATAATGTAAGCACATAAATTTAAAGCTGAATGCATATATATTAAGAAGTGGGCTACAGTTGAGAAAAAATTATAATAAAGTAGGGTATTTATGTTCATCACATCTCAGGAGATTTATTTTTCTGCTTCTGTCTATGATGAGAAAGAGAAAATGTTACCAGAGAAGCTATGTTACATTTCGGTTACAAGGAAGAGACGAACTTAAAATCCTAAAAATAGTGTACCTTCTGTAATAATATCTGCATTTTAATGTGGATCTCTATTCAGGTCAGAAATAAAATCTATGTGACAATTTTACATCTTTATTACCCTTACATTGAACATTGGAAGGTAGGTACAAGTGAATTTCATGGCAGGAGTTAAAAAATACCATTTTTTTCTAGTGACATGAAATACACAAACAAAAAAAATATTTTGGTTGTATTTAAAAGATATATTCAAAAGAATACATCCATATGTGATTTTCATCTGAGAAATAAATAAAAAATACTTTCTTGGAACACGTGAGATGTTTGCCAAGTTGATAGAGATGAAGGGTGAGTTTTGAAAATCCATACATTCTCTTAGCTGCTAAGAATAGAAGTCAGCTTCTAATTAAGCATGTACATGGTCCATTGCGTTGTTATATAAACATAGTCATCATTGTTTATAAAAAAACAGGATTTTATCAGCACATATCATTTTCCTCCTATAAGAACGTAAGAGTTTATGCTCCACAAAAATCATTTCTGTTTTATGTGTTCTTGAGCAAACTAAAGAAAATTTCCTGGCACTGCCTCCTGGTGTCACCCCTCCTCACAGATGGAAGCAGCATCAAGTACACTGTTCTCATCAGTGTTTATCCCATTTTGAGATAATGTATGATAATCTGGCTGGATCAGCCATCATTACTGAGAAGCAGAATACATATTAACGTATATTCTTATGGAAGCAACAATCCCTCCTTCCCATCAGGGGATAGGGTCTAATACCCATACCTCATAGCCAAACCCTGTTTTAACCCTTTTCTGCAAACTCAAAATTCACTAGTTGGGAGAGCACCAAGTCCTAAAGCTTGATTTTGAAGCTGAAAAACAAGCCTTACAATTGAGACCATGCAAGACGATGGAACCCTGGCATTGCCAAAGGGGCACCACCACACATCTGGGTGAGCTAGGGCTGGAGTCCAGATCTTTCAGATGGAGCTATAAAAGTGATGCCAGAATATGTGACCTGAGTTGCCCTGTATTCAGCATTTTTTTCTGGTTGTATATTGTTCTGCCACAAAACCTAGTGGCTAAAAACAATCACCATTTGTTTTGCTCAGGAATCTACCATGCGGGGAGGGCTAGATAATGATAGTCTCCTTGCTCCCCAGTGCCTGGTGTCTCACTTAGGATCACTTGAATAGCTGGGACTGGAATAGCTAGAGGTTGGCTGGGCATCTCTTTTTCATGCAGTCTTAGGGCATCTCCTTTTGGTCTTTCCAAATTTTCCTTTCAAAAAATAGCCTTAGGATAACCCAAGAGCAAGTGTTCCAAAAGACTACAGCAGATGCTACCAGCCTCTCATGCCCTAGCCTCAGAAGTCCCAGAACATAATTCCGTCTGTCTTCTGTTAAGAAGTAAGTCATGAAGGTGACCCCAGATTCCAGGGGAGGTGTGTCAATGAATTTACAGCCATCTTTGATCCACCACAGCATTGAATCATAATTGATTTTCTTAACTTCTCAACCCTATATACTTTTCATAGGCAGCAAAGAATTTGCTTTGAACAAATTAGCCCTTAAGTCTAATTCTTTCTTTCCTATCCAAAATGGTGGCTTCCATGATTCCGACCACACTATGTCCGTGATCCTTTCCATTTCCACTAAAAAGTGCTGTCGACATGATCCCTGACATTGCTGCAAGAGCAAGTATGTACATTTAGGATTGTGAACATAACAAAAAAAGGTGTGGTTACACTTGAAGCCTTTTACTCAACCAGGAGTCAATCCATCTAAGACTCCTCCAAGAGAAGATGTCCAAGGACAGTGATGGTTCAATTTAGACAATCATCTGGGCTTTTCCCCAATTCAGAAGACTGCTGATGTTGAGGTACATGCGACCCAAGTCATGAACCAGGATGCATATACCTCCTTGGATAATTTAGAGGATAATTCTGAAGTTTAAAATTTTCCAGGACAAGTATTCCAGGCTAATTCACTTGCCCCCCAAAATTGGGTGGTCTTCTTGATTATTTGGCATAGCATGACTGGCAGGTCAGTCCGATAAAAAGACCACCACGGAAGCTGTAGTTAGATCTTTTTCACTTCTTAGAAATCTGAGAAGCACTGCTCCTTAACACCCAAACTAAAGTACGGTAGTGAAATCATAGGTCATGGAAGAAGTGTGGAAACATAAGGATGGTTAAGTGACAAGCCCCAGGGTGCAGGCCATGTTCATGTGTGGCTGACAGGGGTGGGCATTTGTCCACATACAAAGGTTAGCCTTCTAGGAACAAATCGTCCAGTAAATGAGGTGTCATGTGAGTCAACTAGCCCATAGCTGTTATCACCATCATGAAAATAAGTGGTATATAAATAAGGCTAAAATCTGTGGCTACAGTGTAAAAATGGGTAATTTTGCTTAGAAACTTTTTCTAATGACCATCTGGGTGGGTGTGGTAGGCAGACTAATGACCACCCAAAGACGCCACCTCAACATTTATAGGTTGGGATGCATCAGTGTCCCCATGACTTGAAGATTGAGATCCTCTGGTCCAAGCCTCCTAAGTGCAAATACAATAAATTAGACAGGAACTTGATCTGCGAGCTCAGCCTTCATGGTTAAGGAAACACCATTTTTTTTTTTTCCTGGCGTAATCAGGGGAATGGAGTCCAATTACTGATGCTGAAGCTTTTGACATGTGCCTTCACTGCTCCCTCGCCTCAGCATTTTCCTTTACTGACTTCACACTGATTCATAGCTGATTTCCATGCAACTTTGCAAGAGGACAGCCTGTAAGAAATCACTCTTTAAGTTAATCCTTACCTGTCATTTCTGAGGAATAGCCCATCTGCCTTAGCTTTTTAGATTAACAAGTATTGCTTCACATTCCACTAGTGAATATATTTTCACAGAATTAATGTCAGCCACTATGATCAGTTGGAGTGCTGGCATCCATTTACAGAGGAATAGCCAATTGTTGATTATTCTGCTTGCAGTGCACATTTTTCATTGATTATTCTGGAATGCAACTCAATTATTCCTTTGTATCTGCCATATTTAGTTACTCACATGCACACATATCTTAATCAATCCCTTCATATTTTATAATTTTTACAACTATTATTTATTTCTACCTAAAACTGCAAAAATGGTGCATAGAGTAATATAAAATATATTCAGTTTTTCAACTAACAGTTATCGTACAACTCAATACACCAGGCATTTTGTTAGGCACTGCTACAGAAAGACATAGAAAGATTTTGTCTATGGGACTCTAATAGAAGGCTTGTACAATGATATAAAATCTGATCTATATCTATAAAATAAGGTTAAAGAATGTCTGTAATCTTGAGTGGGAAGGGGGTTAAATGGTAGTGTTTGCCAGACATAGGTCTAGATGTTGAAGAATGCTGAGTATATATTAAGAATGGCATGTTAGTAATTCTTCTTAAATTTTTCAATTGCCAATCCTTACCTGAATAACAAATCATTCTTCATATGATTGAACTTTGCATTATGAAAGTGAAATTACAAAAGCTTTTAAAATAATGATGGAGATTCTAATGTCTGTTCTAGGGTGCCTGGGTGGCTCAGTGGGCTAAGCATCTGTCTTCAGCTCAGGTCATGATCCCAGGGTCCTGGATGAGTCTCACATCGGGGCTCCCTACTCGGTGGGGAGTCTGCTTCTCTTTCTCTACCTTTTCCCACTGCTCCTGCTCTCTCTCTTTCTCTCTCACTCTCTCTCAAATAAATAAAAATCATAAAAAACAAAACAAAACTAATGCTTATCCTAGGCTATCTATTGTTTTACAATTTATATTCAAAGTTATATGGATATTCTTTCTCCCCTTCTCTTCTCACGCTCTCTGTCTCTTCCCCCTCCCTTCCTTCCTTCTCCCATTCTTTCCCTCCTCCCTCCCTCCCTCCCTTCCTTCTATCCTTCCTTCCTCTTTGGTCCTTTCTTTCTTTGTTATTTAATACTGGATTTCATGGATGCATATAGAAAGTTACATTTTTTAATCCAATATCACTAGAATTCCATGAATGCTATGTGAGATTCTGAATATAATGAAGTTTTCAGTGTGTAATCAGCAATTAATAAACTAAGTTATTAATATGTCAAACTTCAAATGTAATTTATCTAAAAGGCTGGAAATTAATGTGAATAGTGATTTTGTTTTAGAATACTGAACAAATTATTCCTCATCTATTTCTTGAAATGTGAACTGTTTGTTAGCCTCAAGAACCACTTTTCCACACAGAAAAGACTTTCCATTGTTAATTTTCTATTATTTTATTTAACAAGTAATATTTTGCTGTAATAAACATAAAAATCAACTTTTTCCCTTACATTTTGATTCAAATTGCAAAACAGGGTAATCTAATTATATAACTAGTAAATTATAACAATCACTTTTCAAAGGGCTCTTAAAATTGCTATAATATATAATCTTATTTAATTAAACTGATTATATTTTAAATTGAATTTATATATTTCTTTTGATTTTCTCAAGCTTATTAGGTCAACAAATTAAATCAACACAAGAATATAAATGCTTTATATTTTAACACATGAATATATAAATATGTTGAATTCCAAATTGTCTTATTAATTTATACTGTTTAAAATCACACTAACATTTCCTTCAATTTTCAGCAAAACAACCAGTTCTAAGTCAGTTTCTGATTATGTATTTGAAGTTGGTTTCACAAATATGATGAGTCTGATGATAAAATATAACAAGTTTTCTTAAACTCTGGGTTTTGTGAATTTATCATTTCTATAATAAATCTAACCTTCCTAGGATCCAAGATACTTCCCCATTTTTGAAGGAACTAACCCATCTCAAGAAAGTCAGAGATTCCATTTCAAAAAACTTAAGTTGTGTATCAGCCAAGATATTTTTGGCCAGCAAATACAGGATTTTCTTCTTGCCATTGACACCGATCCTTGTTCAAGTTATTGTAGCAATGACTTCACAAATTATGAAACAGTTGGTTTTAAAGTATATGCCATTAATCTGGCTACATTTAACCATATTGCTTTTTTTTCTTCTGCTTCTAATTTGCAACTCTAATTCCTTATGTAGCTAACTCCATTCCTCACTGACTGTTTTGTTGGATTCGAAATTCTTTTCTCTCATTACATGGCAATGTATCCTATTTTGTATCTAAAGATGCTCTAATGCTGTTTTATTGGATTCACAACTGCATGTAATTTGGGATAATTATTTGTTTTTTTACAATATTTGGATTAACATGACTTCATTATTTTATTTATCTGCATATGTTGTAACTTACTCTGCTTTCATGTTAAAATTAACACACCTTAACAAAACCATCCATCACCCTCTCCCAAACATACAGTAATAAATATATTATTTGTGTGATTAAGAGTGCCAAATATAAATTATGCAAAAAGTTAATAAAGCTATGTGAAATATATGTAAAATCTCCACAGTGTCTCATGTGTCTACACTTCAATAGAATGGAAGCTACAAAAGAATTATAAGACATAATCCACAGCTCTGTGATGTCTATTGAATTATTAGAGAAAAGAAAAGCACACTGTTGATTTTTTTTAATGTTTTTTTATTATATTATGTTAGTCACCATACAGTACATCCCTGGTTTCCAATGAAAGCACACTGTTTTATACAAATAAACCAAAAGGAGAGTATACAATTCAACTAATTCTGTGTGTATGTGCATGTGTGTAAAATCTCACAAAAATCTAATGTAAATTACTGTTAAAGTGGAGAGTATGATGTCATGCATTAATTTATATCAATTTCATAAGGAACCAATGAGGTTGATAGAACATGTGTAAATGTCCCCATTTCACAGGGAAAAAAGACTCTCAGCTGTTTCAACATGAGAACATTTGAAGATTTGTCTGAGTAGCATATATATGAGTGGAACACATTTCTTTAGTTCCTACATTGCATTTACTCTCTGTTTTGTGCCTTTTCCCCAAGACATGTGAGTGTTCTGTTTATAAAAGGAAATGCATTTTATCAAAGTGAGGGCAAAGGCATCTAGTGAATGGCGACTGGGAAGGCCTGCAGGGGTCTGATTAGCTCCAGTCTCCAGAGACCAGAAGGATGCTAATGAGCCAACCTCTGGACATCTGAGATTCACATCTACACATGACCTAGCGCTCATGTCCCCGAAAGAAAAGCAACCGAACATTAAGAAATCTCTACTCTCAGCAATTAGTCTTTTAAGAATCGTGAAAACCTGGTCGTCTTCACTGGATATTCTATTTACTCTGAACTTGGCTTTGTTATGAATATATTTAAGAAGTAGTAACGTAGGTAGATTTAAATCTTTTAATATTTTCTATCTCCCCACACTAAAATAATCCATTACCAGCTACAGGATTTCAATATTGTTTCCAAATAGCCAGAAAACAATGTCCTAACTTGCGGGTTATTTATATTTCAAAGGTTTCAAAGGTTCTCATTTTATGGGAAAAAGGGCAATATTTGCATAACACCTACATTCAATATTCTCATGTATGCATGTGTGTTTACAGTATTTAATAGTTGGTTTATATAGTAACTTATGGCTACTTGCACATTTATGGAAAATTCTTTAAGATAGAGTATCTGAGAATTAGAATGTATTTTAACTATATCACAAGAAAAACCATTCCTTTCATATCTATATAATAGTGTTTTGGAAATATTTTAGACATAATTTTATTTTATGAATCCAATAATATGTTAAGAATTAGTTTCTCTTTTCCTTGAGTTTGTCACTGTAGCCTGTCCGCAATAAAACCAGGGCATGCACACAGACATTTGATTCTCAGAGCTTAAGACTGTTTTTGCTACAAGCTGCTACTTCTTCCCACTACAACCCTAGCGTGCCTGAATATAATAGACTTCAAATCAATATGTATTGTTTTTAAATTAGACTATCTAAGCTATAATTTGGGGTCTTTCAGTACGGCAGCTTGTTGTTGATAGTGCGCTCTTTTGCATTTTTATTTGTGATTATTATTTAAGTTTTATTTTTGTATGTTATCTGATTTTTTGCTTCCTTTGTCTTATAAGCAATTTTTAGTCACAAGCCATTCAATATATACCATTTCAAATTACAAGTACATGTATATACTTATGAAGTTATAGAATTGTAAATTTAAATATATAACAATATTTCATATAATACTTAATCAGTTATATATTTATTTGTATATAATATTTTATAATAACAAGACATATCTGATAGGTATAGTTTCAGTATCTCACCCTCACACCCCGAGTCTTGACATTGGGTTTTGGAGGGTTTGTTTTAATGTTGATTAAAAAAAAAAAATGCATAAGTGAAATTATCCAAAGATGCAAAAGGAAAGGGCTTTCCAATTGAATTGCACTGCTATTTTTTTGATTGGCCTTAACAATATTAAATGAAGAAAAGATTGTTCTACCTCTTCCTCTCAATTCAGCTCTTATGGAGGACATGGTCATTGATCTTCCAAGTGCAGAATCTGAGAAGAAGGTGAGGCATAGAGATTTGGAAAGGAAAGGGGTTGCCTATTATGAATGTCAGCATCGAGAGTTAACTAGGTGTTGAAAAGTAGCAGTAGTTTGGCCAAAAGGTAAGGAAGTAATTTCTATCACAAGGAGCCACAGTGCATAGCCGATGTAAGCAGAGAACTTGTATATGTGTCCTAACATGAGTCAGAGGTTCGGTTTGAGGTATATTGGGGTTTAACTGTCAGTTTTACCAATTAATACTTTCTTGATCTGAAAGAGTTTCCTTCTCTCAGTATTTATGATGTGGAAACTGAGAAACAAGGCATAAAATAATTTCTAGTTCCATGAATTTGAGTCACTGTAAATGGATTGTCTAGTATACATATAGCCCACTGCTGAAGTTTATTTCTTTTCTTCAACCAGCTACAGGGTAAACACAAACACCCCAATACTATTATGGATACTGGATCGTGGAAGAAATTATACATATATCTTTTTCATCTGAGTGATATCATCTTGTTCTGCAACTGAAAAGCTATATAAACCTGAATGCATGGCAGGTTGGAACCATACAGGGGTGAAGGAATTCCTTCTGGTAGGTTTAACTGAAAACTCTAATTTGCAGATCCCTCTTTTTTTGCTTTTCACCCTTATTTATTTCACCACTCTGGCAGGTAATTGGGGGATGATCATCTTGATCTGGTTAAATGCCCAACTTCATACTCCAATGTACTTCCTCCTTAGCAACCTTTCTTTTTGTGATATCTGCTACTCTACTGTCTTTGCTCCAAAGATGTTGGTCAATTTCCTATCGAAACGTAAGTCCAGCACATTTTCTGGTTGTGTTCTACAGAGTTTCTTTTTTGCAGTATATGTAACCACAGAGGGCATCCTCCTATCTATGATGGCTTATGACCGCTATGTGGCAATAGCTAATCCCTTGTTGTATACAGTCATAATGACCCAAAGGGTTTGTGTTCAGTTGGTCCTTGCATCTTACTTGGGTGGGCTCATTAACTCGCTCACACACACAATAGGTTTGCTCAAACTAGATTTCTGTGGTCCTAATATTGTGAATCATTATTTCTGTGACATTCCCCCTCTTCTGAGACTCTCTTGTTCTGATGCCCATAACAATGAAATGTTGCTTTTAATATTCTCTGGGGTCATTGCAATGTTCACTTTCACTGTCATCATGGTCTCTTATACGTGCATCATCACTGCCATCCAGAGAATCCGCTCAGCTGAGGGGAGGCGCAAAGCCTTCTCCACTTGTGCCTCTCATCTGACTGCTGTGACCTTATTCTATGGGTCTGTGACCTTTAGTTATATCCAGCCAAGTTCTCAGTATTCCCTGGAACAGGAGAAAGTTTCTGCTCTGTTTTATACATTGGTGATACCCATGCTAAACCCACTGATTTATAGCCTACGAAATAAGGATGTGAAAGATGCAGCCAAAAGGTCAATATCGTTGAAGAGAACTCCCATCTGAGCCAATCTTGTCCATGGCTTTGTTAACCTAACATTAAATAGATAGACTTTTCTTAAAATTGTATCACAGACACAAACACCAACAAAACTATAATGAAGGCAGTCTCATGAAATTGAAGATGTGAATGTTGAGTTTGACATGAAGACTGAAAATCACTATATTCTACCATTCACTGTTTTGTGACTTAACAGTTTCGTTCTCTCAAGAGCTAGTACATTTTTTTTTCCTAACAAATTCTGATGCTAAACTCTGAAAGAACTCACCATGGACTCTGACATTGATTCAAATGAAAAGAACGCTCCAACAATAGGAATTTATCAAATGTATTCTTATCTCAGAGGAAAAATGAAATAGTTTCTTGGCATGATTTTCTTGGATCTGATCTTTTTTGTTGTTGCTGTTGTTCTAAAAATGCTGTCACCCAAGTAAAGACACATATCTCCATTTTTGTATTTAAATTATGTATCTTAATGGTATAGAATAGCTATAGAAAAAAACTGTCATTAGTTATAGTTTATTCATTCAATATAGTTCTGTTTAGTACCTTTACTTGCACCAGTTACTCTGTGAGATCCAAACATTAAGAGATTTAAGATATGGGGCAAAGCTGTTAGAGAAACAGGTGATGGAGGGGTATGGGAAGCGAGTTTTCAGAGTATTGTGTGAAGATGAATGAATTACCTGATGTTATGTCTCAAACTTTTGGAAAGCATGACTGTGTACTGGATAATATAAAATAATATTGTGTCATTATAATTATAAAGAAATTATGTGTATATAAACCAGTGTATACACACACATACATATATACATACAGTAAGCTAAAGATCAACAGACTGATAAAGTAAATAAGCAATTGAAGTTTGTATCTATCGGTAAGGAACACAGGAGAGATCATTTAAATATTCTTGCAAATCTGTTTTATTCTTGAATCTGTTCTATAGGTTTGAAATGTTTCAAAATAAAAAAAAAATTAAGAAAATATGCACTTTTACTTCTGGATGGAGTAACCTGTGATCAAAACAGCATCTATACAAAAATCACAAGCAAAGCAAGATAAGACATTATCTGTTGAATGAAGTGAGTAGCTATTGAAGAAAAGAGAGTTAGAGGGACTTAGGTTTCAGGGAGGCATGACCTTGGGATGCGAGCTGACGGCCTCACTGATTCAGGGCACACTTGACAGTGCAGGCTTGGCTTGCATGGAGGGCCCTGGAAAGGGCTCCGCAGACTCAGGAGAGGTTCAGACAGATATTTTTCAGGTTTCATCACATGGCTGCATTTCTTCTCAGGGCATTAGCCATATTCTGGGTCTGAGTAGGCCTGAAGCGCAGGTAAACAAATATACAGAGGGATGGAGACACAATAGACTGGATAGATAGATGATTAGATAGAGAGATGATAGATGGATGGATGGTTGGATGGATGGACGGATGGATAGATAGATGATACATGAGACAGATAGATGGTAGATGAATGGATACATAGATAGATAGATAGATAGATAGATAGATAGATAGATGATAGATAGATAGATTTAAGTGGAGAACTTCTGGGGCAGCTGGGTGGCTCAGTCAGTTAAGCGTCTAACTCTTGATTTCCTCTCAGGTCATAATCTTAGGGTCGTGAGATGGAGCCCTGTGTTGGGCTCTGTGTTGAGCATGGAGCCTGCTTAAGATTCTCTCTCTCCCTCTCCCTCTGCTCCTTCTTCCCTAAGTAATTAAAAGAGAAGAAAGAAAGAAAGAAAGAAAGAAAGAAAGAAAGAAAGAAAGAAAGAAAGAAAGAAAGAACTTCTAAAAAGCAGAGAGGAATGTTTGGTGTTGTCCGAAACAATACAAATACTAACAATTGCCATCTACCAAAAGCAGGGTCTCCGGTGCCCTGTAACTATTCTGGGGGAAGAGAAAACAGTGGTCCTCTCGGCAGTTATGTGGCCTGAGGAGATGAACTGGATTATATCGGAGCTTAAACACACAGCTATTTCCCCCCACCCCCCGCCCCAGGAAATAGGATGGGACAGAAGGTGGAGAGTGTAAAATACTGGTTCTGGGCCACAGGAGTAGATTGAAATCTTCCACTCTCCTCCTGTGCTTAGAAGACACAAAGTCCTGCTAGAAGGAAGAGCTAACAACAAATGTAACAAAGGTTTCCTCCCAAGAACATTTGGCAGATTTTGATCTTGCTGTAAGCCAGGCAAAAAGGGCTTGAGGGTTTTTTTATGGAGCACAGAAGATTCAGATTTTTGCAGATTCAAATGGAGCTGGCAAGACGGTGATCTTTTTCTCGGTCTTTAGGTGTTTGGTTGATAAGGTCCCACCAGAGGTAGAAGCCTGCGTTTGACACAAGGCTGGCAGCCCCCTCAAGCTCTTGGCTGCAATTTGAAGATGTGCGGGCACACCTCACTTTACTATGCTTCACTTTAACTTCACAGCTACTGTGTTTTTTTACAAACAGAAGGTTCATGGCATCCCTGCGTCAAGCCAGTCTATCAATGCCACTTCTCCAAAGGCGTTTGCTCACTTTGTATCTCTGTGTCACATTTTGGTAATTTTTGCAATATTTCAAATTTTTTCATTATTAGCATATTTGTTACAGTGATCTGTGATCAATGATGATGATTTGCTGAAGGCTCAGGTGATGGTTAGCCTTTTGTAGTAATAAAATATTTTTAAATTAAGGTACGCACCCTGGCTTTTTTAGACGCAATGCTATTGCACACTTGACAGACTATAGCACAATATAAACATAATTTTTATATGCACTGGGAAACCAAAAAACTCATATGACTCACTTTACTGGAGTGTTCTGGAACCAAACCCACAATATCTCTAAGGTATGCCTGTACAGGAGCGAAGTTCACGCCACCAAAGAATTAAAACTTAACTTTCTGCAGTGTTTAAGGGCTAGAGACAGAAAGGCCCACCTCTTAATCAATATCTTGGGAATTCTACACCCAAACAGGGACAAGGCAGAAGAAAAATGAGGTCTAACTTCAACTCAGTCCAGAACCAGCCCAAATAATATTTAAATTAACTTAGTCAGCCTCTCATCCGTTATGCCTTTTTAGAAAGAATGTAGCCCTCCGTGGTGGAAAGTAATGTCATCTTTACTTTCTACGCATCTTTAATCACATGCAAAGAACCAGAAAATATTTCTAAAAAGAGTAAGAAAGAGTGGGAAAACACACAATATAAGCAGAATCACAGAAGAGCTGCGAACCTTAACTTCAACTCACATCATACATGAAGATTGATTTAAGATGGATCAGGGAACGAAATGTATGAAAGATGAAAAAGAAATACAGCCTCTAGAAGTAAAAATGTTTGTGTCTTCATGACATCAAAATAGGCAAATATTTCTTAATAAGAATATATAGGGACGCCTGGGTGGCTCAGTTGGTTAAGTGTCTGCCTTTGGTTCAGGTCATGATCCCAGGGTCCTGGGATCAAGTTCTACTTCGGGCTCCTTCCTCAGTGGGGAGCCTGCTTCTCCCTCTGCCTGCTGCCCCCCCCCCCCCCAGCTTGTGCTCTCTTGCTCTCTCTCTCTTCCTCTATGACAAATAAATATGTAAAATCTTAAAAAAAGGATATAAAAATAGTAAAATAAAAAGAACAATGGGAGAATAGATCTGTGTTTTATTTATTTATTCTTTTCCCCAATTTTTATTTAAACTCCAGTAGATTCACCTGCAGTGTAATATTACTTTCAGGTGTAGAGTTGAGTGATTCAACACATATACAACACCCAGTGAGGTTTTGTTTTAAATGAGGACTTCTGTCCCTGGAAATATACCATTATGAGACTGAAAAGCCAAGCCACAGAATATGAAAAAATATTCATAGAGTGTGTACTGACAAAAAATTCATCCAGAATATATTAAAAAGAACTTCCAGTCAATAAATGACAAGACAACTAAATATGGGGGGAAAGGTAGGAAAAAAGCTTACATGAAAGACATTCAAAATAGCTAATAAGCATATGTAAAAATGCTTAGTATCATTACTCACACATTTCCACAGGAGTACGAAAATGGTACAGACATTTTGGAGAACTGTCTGATGGTAAGCTGAATATACGGCTAACTTATATCCCAAGATTTCCCAGATATGAGTGTGTGTGTTCACAAACATACATGAACAATAATGCTCTCAGCAGTTTTATTTATATTTATATTTATAAACTAAAAACAAAACCCAGACCATTTTAAGAGAATAAATTAATAAATTTTGATATAGTCACAAAATGGAAGGCTAAACGGCACTTTTATTAAAAAGTTACTGATGTACAATAAGGTAAATGGACGTCACAAATGTTATGCACAATAAAAGAGAGCAGAAACAAAAAGTCCATATGTTAAAAAAAACTCCATATGTAAGATTCTATTGTATAAGGTTTAACAACAGATAAATTTAAGTTACGGTAATATAGCTGTAAGGGAGCATTCTCTAGTGTTGGAAATATCTCTATCATTATGATTTGTGTGGTGCTTATGCTCATGTACATGTACATAAAATTGAAATAAATTGTATACTTGGAGCACCTGGGTGGCTCAGTCTGCCTTTAGCTCAGGTCAGGATCCCAGGGTTCTGGGATCGAGCCCCACGTTGAACTCCCAGCTCAGCAGGGAGTCTGTTTCTACCTCTCCCTCTGACCCTCCCTGAGTGCTTGCATTTTCTCTCTCTCTCTCTCAAATGAATAAATAAAAAAAGAAATCTGAAATAAATTGTATACTTGATATCAGGGCACTTTATAATGTATGTGTCCGTGTATGTATATAATTCTTAAACAAGTGCTCAGAGGAAGGGACAAAAAATGGAATTTCAATGAAAATATGGAAAGCAAAGGGAAGGGTAAATTGGAGATTTCTGGGTAATTATAAATTGTGATTGAATTTTGACTGTACAACAATAATAATATTTTATTAGGAGGTTTAAAATAAATAGAATATAAATGCATGGAAACAATAATGCAAAAAACAGTGTGGATCAATGGGGTTAAATCTTCTAAGGCTTTAATAAGAAAAGTGAAAAAGGGAACAGAGTGCATTATATTTAATATTTCAAATTTCACAATTTAAAATGGAAGGCAATCAATAGCATAGTAAATGCAAAAGTTAGAACAGTAAAAAAAAAATACATTGAGAGGTCTTAAAAACTTAATAGGCAAAACATTTCTTAAATAAGACACAAAAAGTTCTGACCATTAAGGAGAGATTAAGGAACTTAAATTATATTGATACTTAAAAATATATTTATAGCATGAAACAATAAACCAGAGTCAGTGAAAATAGTTTTCCTACATATTTATGAAACTATAATCAAAATGTATAAAGAAATCTTACAAACCAATAAAACTAAGATAAACAACATAACGGAAAGAAAAAAAAGGTGGGGATGGGGGCAAAGTATTTGTAAGGCACATGACACAATAAATATCGAAAATTTCCCAACTTCCAATACAAATAAAAGAAAGTTGCTCAACTTTATTAATAATCTGGGGAAGGAAAATTAACCACAAAAAGATAAGACAATAAAAACAGTATATGATATCAGGGGCACCTGTCTGGCTCAGTCAGTGGAGCAAGTGACTCTTGATCTCAGGGTTGTGAGTTCGAGCCCCATGCTGGGTATAGCTGATTAGTTAAAAAAATAAAATCTTAAAAAAAAAAAAAGCATACAATATCAAGTGCTGAAGAGATGGAGCAGTTACAACTCTTACAAAGCCTGATGGAGATGTTACTCAGAACAACAACTTTGGAAAAACAATTGTCCGTACTTAACAAACCTGCACATACAAAATGCAGAGCATCAACACTGTATTGCATATAAAGTGTAGTCATTAACAGAAATTTACAAGACCTACAGAGAAACAGAAAAATGCAACACATTGGACTCAGGGATAAAAAAGTCGATAGAAACTGAATGACCCAGATGTTATATTGAGCAGAAAAAGACTTCAAAGTACTATTGTAAATAACATGTTCAGGTAACTAAAGAAAATATATATAAAGAATTAAAGGAAAGTGTTACAGTAAGTATTCATCAAATAGAGAATCTCAATAAAGAGAAAAGGATTGATAAAAATACCAAATGAGAATTCCGTACTTAAAAATACAATAACTGAGGGGCACCTGGGTGGCACAGAGGTTAAGCGTCTGCCTTCAGCTCAGGGCGTGATCCCGGCGATCTGGGATCGAGCCCCACATCAGGCTCCTCTGCTATGAGCCTGCTTCTTCCTCTCCCACTCCCCCTGCTTGTGTTCCCTCTCTCGCTGGCTGTCTCTGTCTCTGTCGAATAAATAAATAAAATCTTTAAAAAAAAAAAATACAATAACTGAAATGAAAAATCCACTGGAAAGATCCAATGACAAATATGAGGTGCTAGAAGAAGGAATCAGTCATCTTGGAGCTAGATCAATGGAAATCATCCCATTTGAAGAACAAACATGAAAAGAATGAAGGAAAATAAACAGCCTCAGAGATTTGCACGACACCATTCAGTATATCAATAGATACATAGTGGAGTTTCCAGAAAGGAGGAGAAAAGAGAGGTAAAAAGCAAAGCAAAAAACAAAGCAAAACAAAACCTGGACAAAACTGCCGTCGTATGGTAAAAAAATTCTATTCCACATTTTACTGGAGATTCCTATCACGTAACATATGATACACAAAAATACACAAAAATAAATTCCAGGAATAAATGGGCTTAAATGTGAAAGGTAGAACAATTCAAAAGTGAGGCAAAAAATAAGGAATATATGAACAATACAAAATAGAAGAACAATACAAAATGAAAGAACAATACAAAAGAAAACAAAACAAAATGAAATGAATAATACAAAACAAAACACTAAAAGGATCCAAATTAGAAAAGAAGCACAATTCTCTTTCTCAGGTGAAATTATTATGTATGTCAAAGACAAAATCAATATACAAAAATGAACTATGTTTCTGTATATTAATAGCAAACAATTCAAAAATTAATAAAATATTTCCACTTACAGTAAGACAGAATTTAGGAATAAATTCAACAGCAACAACAAAAAAATCAAGACTTAACAGTAAAGACATGAAAACTATAAAAAATTGCTAAGAGGAATAGGAGATCTAAATTAATACATAGTCCCTGTTAATGAATTGGAACACTCCATTTTTAGGCATTTATCCAGGAAACCTGAGTAGTCATGCCCATTCAAAACTTTTAATCTAGTATTTACAACAGCTTTTTTTTTTTTTAACGATTTATTAATTTATTTGAGAGACAGAGAGAGACAGCACAGAGGGTAGAGGGAGAAGAAGAGGGAGAGAATATTCAGCAGGAGCCCAATGCAGGGCTCCATATCACAACCCTGAGATCATGACCTGAGCCAAAACCAAAAGTAGGATGTTTAACTGACTGAGCCACCCAAGTGCCCCTGCAACAACTTTATTCAAAGTAGCCAAATACTGCACACAACACAAATGTCCAATAACAGGTGAGTGGGTAAACAAAGTATGCTAATTCATACAATGAAATATTACCAAGAAAGAAAAAAAGAAAGAAAGACCTAATGATTTATGTAACTATGCGAATGTATCTAAAAACATTATTCTGATTGAAAAAAAAAATCTAGACCAAAAAAAAACTGTATTATCCCAAATGTTGTGAAACTCTGCAAAAACAAATCTCACAAATAAATATATACAACTGATCAGCAGTTCTTTGGGGTTGGAGGTCAGAGATGGGGGTTTCTTAGGAAGAGAACAAGATAAAATTCTATGTTTTGATTATAGTACTAATTGGTCTGGAGTATGTACTTGTCAAAACTCATTAAATTACACACTTAAACTGAACACTGTTTATTGTATCATAATTATTCCTTGATAACTTTTATTTGAAAAAAGTTATTATTTTCTAAAATATAACACTTCAATATGTTGTATTAATTAATATACTTCTGAATTATATTTTACAAAGTCTTTCATGACAAAAAAATCAATAAATCTGTACTAAATTCATTTAAATAATGCTGCTAAATTTTTCTATATGCCGAATTCAATTGCAGCCCTATATATGTGCTAAATATCAACTTTTAAAATTTAATATCAGTTTTTAATGTTAAGACATTACATCTTAGTTTGGGTATCCATTTAAGTATCTGATGATTGATATGAGGCCACTTCCCAGAAATAGGTGTTTTAAAGACAGCATTGAGTGGGGTGCCTGGGTGACTAAGCTGTAGAACATTTATTTGACTCTTGATCTTGGGGTCCTGAGTTTGAGCTCCGTGTTGGGTGTAGAAATTATGAAAAAAAAGAAAGGAAGGAAGGAAGGAAGGAAGGAAGGAAGGAAGGAAGGAAGGAAAGAAGGAAGGAAGGAAGGAAGGAGGGAAGAAAAGAAAGAAAGAAAGAAAGAAAGAAAGAAAGAAAGAAAGAAAGAAAGAAAGAAAGAAAGAAAGAGAAAGAAAGCGAAAGAAAGAAAAAAGAAAATAGTATTGTGTGTAATCTCAAGGGATTAATGGATCTGCAGAAGATAGAGAACCTGATAGGGATTTTCTAAATGTAGGTTTTTTTTCCCCCAACTGAGTGCCTGTGTCAACCAAGGAAATACAAAACTGCAAGTTCAACCAAAGTCAAAAGTGTGCTTGGGAGAAACAAAGGAGGTTACAGTTTTCAAAGAGGAGAGAGGGAATTTACATAAATCATTTTGAAGGAAATGTGATTGGTGCTGGCATAGCTACAGTTACACTCACTTGTTTGGGATTGGTTGCTAGGTGGAACTGTGTTGAGGCAGAAAGTCCATTTGCATCCATTTTAATATGGAACATATCCTTGGCTTCTAGCCCCACCCCTTCGGTGTCCTCCCTGCTCCATTTTAAATAATCCTTTTAGCAATCCTTACTCTATTTTATTCTCTCCCTTATCACCTGCAAATAGAGACATTTATGTTTTTTCAGATAATTTTTGTCCTTGATCTATAATTTCCTAGGAGAAAAGAGGCTATTGGTCTAAGAAGCTTAATCTTTTTTATAGTTCTGATATATATGTCTCAGATAGTTCTTCATATATGGACTGGTAATAAATTATATACTTGAAAATAACACAGAATGCATCAGGTACTTAGAATCTTCTAGGCCTTCTAAAATAGTGAATCATCTTCTGGCCTAATTCAACTTTAGACTATCACCTAATACCCTCTCCTATAGCCTGCTCTTTTAGCTTTCAATTGAGGCATTTAGGAAATGTCCATTTAGGGAGGCAAATTTTCATTACTTTCAGAATAAACAGTAAAGGACAATTCCTATTTACAGAATTGTAACTAAACGACAATTTACGATTAAACAGATCAAATTTACAATTTTACAATTCTGCTACCAGAATTCCTCATTATTCATTTTAAGATGAAGGCAAAATGCCAAAAGTTGTCTATCAGCAGACACATGCTAGAATGGAGGAAAAAACATTCAAGATAGGGGTGGTTGGGTTCCTTTCAAGGAAGCCTTTGAAGAAGCAGTAGTTTTAATTTTCTTTGATTCCATCCTCACAATCCAAGAAAACAGAGGAGATTTTTTTTTTTAACCAGGTGTTATTCTACTACCTTAAAGCCCACTGATGTTTGGGTTTTAGTTTCACTTTTGTGTGTGTGTGGATGTGGACGTATGCATGTGTGTTTTCTTTCTTTCTTTTTTTTTTTTTTAGAGCTTTAATTTTTTTTTAAAGATTTTATTTATTTATTCGACAGAGATAGAGACAGCCAGCGAGAGAGGGAACACAAGCAGGGGAATGGGAGAGGAAGAAGCAGGCTCATAGCGGAAGAGCCTGATGTGGGGCTCGATCCCATAAAGCCCTGGGATCACGCCCTGAGCCGAACGTAGATGCTTAACCGCTGTGCCACCCAGGTGCCCCTAGAGCTTTAATTTTTAAATTTATTTTTTTATATTTTTAAATTTTTTTATTATGTTCAATTAGCCAAAAAATAGTACATCACTAGTTTTTGATGTAGGGTTCAACACTTCATTAGTAACGTATAACACCCATTGCTCATCACCATGTGTGTTTTCTGACAAGTAGGCCTAACTAATGGATTCTTCTGAAAAGCTTCTCTTGCTAAAGTACCAAGCAGGCATCATCACTATCTATTCTATTGCACTGGTTTTCAGAATTTATATACTGTTTTGTTTTTCCCCCTATACTTACTTGCCCTATATTTCCTTCTATTCATTCTAACATTCAGGAAATTAAATGCCTTCAGGGAGCCGTTAAGGTCTTGAGAGTTTCCTAAGTTCCTCAAGAAACACAGAGGAACTTTTAATCATGTATTTATTATATCCTTTTGATCAGACGATTAGCCCCGGGGACTCTATTCCCATTGGTACTAAAGTAAATATATAACTAAAATTTTTGACCATCTTACTCTTGCTTTCATATCATGGAGGCTCTGCCTATGATTATCATATATTAAAGGAGAAGTTTGAATTTCAATCCTCCTACCTGTAACTACTATCATTTACCCAGTTTTTATACTACTGTTTTAGACAAATATAACTTTTCTGTGTGATTGATTGATTATTTGGGGGGGGATATAGAGAAATAATCCACTGGAATGAGCAGTTAAAGATTCCTAAATAAGATAAAGTATTGAATATTTTTTTCTTCCACTGGTAAGTGAAACTCACTTATTTGACTCTCTTATAAATACATTTTGCAAATCAGTTAAAAATACAAAAACACGATGATGAAGACACAAAAATTATGTTTTAATTTTATTCTCATAAACACAGAGTAAGAGGAATTTATAATTTGGCCATTTATTCTCACCCCTTATCCTACACTTCAATTTCTTTTTCTACATTAACATCAAGATTGCTAGGCAACATCTAGTGAAACAATGAAAAATCAGTTTCAATCAGTGTGGAATATTCTTCTGTAAAGGGTGAATTGCTATCTGTCATAATTACATCCCCATAGCATTCCTCACCTATCAGTGTAGGTAGTCTACATCTAACACAGTTACGTCATTTCTGACTATTTCAATATTTTTGTAATGTTGTTTTTTCTGAGTTTGCCTACTGTACTAAAGATATAGCATCTCCCAAGTGAAAGGATAATGAAGCCATCAAAAACATCTCCCTTTATTCTAAAGAGGTAAAACTATAGCACTGTAAATGCCTAAAATGTTTATTTTTATTTTCTATATAGTGTAAAAAGATAGTTATATTTTTTTCAGACAAAATGTAATAATCAACCATTGTGTATTCAGTGGAAAAGACATTGCATGTTTTAGGAAATGTATTGCAACATCCAAAAAAATATTGTGGAAACGTATCTGTATGCTTTATAGGTTTGCTTTATGTTATAGGTTTACATTGCTCTTTATCAGAAAAAGTATAAAAACTCTGTTTCCTGAGTCTCCTGAGTAAGATATTTCTATTGCATATCAAAAGCCAATTATAAGTTGCTATTCACCATGTTTCACATGCCAGCTCAGAGTACCTTCTCCTCCCATTCCCAGTGGCATTTTTCTCAGAAACCAATGCCTCTGGCTATTTTCTAAGGATGACCACAAAGTTTATGGATGTTAGGGCTTTGTCTTTCATCACAACCGATTTACAAAAATAATTGTGTAATATGAACTAAACATGAAATTACGTGGAATTTCTCAGTTCAAATGCCATAGTAAAGTTAATTCTTATATTTTGATGTACTTGGTATTAGCTACCATTAAACCCAAAGTGAGAAGTTTAAAAGAACTTCAATGAGACCACAGATTAAATTTCCAACCTTGGTTATTATGCTTTATAAATTGGACTTTGCTTTGCATATTTTTTTTAGAATAAAATTTACTTTAGCTTTTTTTCCCCCTCTGCATAAAAAGAGAAGCATTTACATGCACCTTGAAGCTAAGACCCTAATGTTTTATTTACTTTTTTTTATTCATGGGATGTCCTTTTGGAATGGACTAGTAAACAGTACTTGAAGAGACTAGCGACTTTCTAGTTAAAATTTTCTAATTTTAGGGGCTCTTGGGTGGTGCAGTCGTTAAGCGTCTGCCTTTGGCTCAGGGCGTGATCCTGGTGTTCTGGGATCGAGTCCCACATCGGGCTCCTCCGCTATGAGCCTGCTTCTTCCTCTCCCACTCCCCCTGCTTGTGTTCCCTCTCTCGCTGGCTGTCTCTCTCTGTCAAATAAATAAATAAAATCTTAAAAAAATTTTTTTTCTAATTTTATAGGTGAAAAAACCAGGAAAGAAAAGTCAACAGCCCAAGTTGCACAGCTAGTTAGGGATTCCAAGTAGTCTTGATGGTGTGACATGATTATTCTCAATTTCAATTTTCTTGTCATCAACAGGTACCAAGAAACACACGCACATGGCTGATGTGAATTTTACATTGGTTACGGAATTTATTCTTTTGGGACTGACAGATAGGGCTGAACTGAAAGTGGTCCTCTTTGTTCTGTTCCTGCTGATCTATACCATTTCTTTGGTGGGGAATCTAGGAATGCTTATTCTAATTCAAATAACTCCCAAACTCCAAACACCCATGTATCATTTCCTTAGCTGTCTGTCATTTGTGGATGCCTGCTATTCGTCAGTCTTTGCACCAAAAATGCTGCTGAACTTCTTTGTTGAACGGGAGACAATCTCATTCTCTGCGTGCATCATGCAATATTTTTTCTTTGTGTCACTCCTTACCACTGAGGGCTTCTTGCTGGCGGCAATGGCTTATGACCGCTACGTAGCCATCGTGAACCCTTTAGTTTACACAGTGGCTATGACTAAAAGAGTTTGCATGGTCCTGGTCATTGGGTCATGTGTAGGAGGCTTAATCAACTCATTGACACACACAATCGGCCTGGTGAAATTGTCTTTCTGTGGGCCAAATATCATCAGTCACTTCTTCTGTGACCTTCCCCCACTATTGAAGTTGTCGTGTTCTGACACATCCATGAATGAACTGTTGCTTTTAATCTTCTCTGGAATTATTGCTATGATCACTTTCTTGGTTGTGATGGTCTCCTATGTCTTCATTGTTGCTACTATCCTGAGGATCCGCTCAGCTGCCAGTAGACACAAAGCCTTCTCCACCTGTGCTTCACATTTAATGGCTGTGACTTTATTCTACGGCTCTATAAGCTTTAGTTACATCCAACCAAGTTCCCAATATTCCTTACAACAAGAAAAGGTGGTGTCTGTGTTCTATACGCTGGTGATTCCTATGTTAAACCCAGTGATTTACAGCCTAAGGAACAAGGAAGTAAAAGATGCTGTGAAAAGAGCTATAGAAATGAAATATTTTCCTTGTTAATTTCACACCATATGTGTCCCAAAATAGCATAGAAAGAAGTCCTCTAGATCAGAATATTTACATGAATTTATTAAAGTTTTGAGCCAAAGGAATTCCAGAGTTTACCTAATGGGAGCCTTCCATTTTACAGTAGAAGAAAAAAGCCAGAAGAGTAACAGGTACAAGAGGTATGTCTGGTTACTGTGTAAACTAACCTAAAAACCATAGCAAGATTTAGGCTATTTATCTCTGGACAGTTGAAGAATGAGTACATACAAATAGATAAACAGACACATAAACAGACATATAGACAGATACAAACATAAGATTGGTAAGGAATAAAGTATCTCTTTTTTTTATAATTTTTTTAAAAAGATTTTATTTATTTATTCGACAGAGATAGAGACAGCCAGCGAGAGAGGGAACACAAGCAGGGGGAGTAGGAGAGGAAGAAGCAGGCTTATAGCAGAGGAGCCTGATGTGGGGCTCGATCCCATAATGCCGGGATCACGCCCTGAGCCGAAGGCAGACGCTTAACCGCTGTGCCACCCAGGCGCCCCAGGAATAAAGTATCTCTTAACTCAGTCTCTCTATTAAGCACGAGAAATAAGTAAAATACTTTTAATGCAAAAAGGATTGGTACTTGAATTATCCACATAGCTGGCATATGCATGTTCTGAAATTAGCCTGGATTATTTATAGGCAGACATTTTTCAAAATAAATGCAAATACTCAAAAATAGTCAGAAAAAGAACTTGGGTTCTAGGTTGCCTGCATGATTTCACTCCCAGTCATTAGTCTGAGCCATTTCCCTATTCCTGGCTTTGGTTTCCCTTATTACATATGAAACTGAACAGGACAGAATGCCACACTTTTACTACCACTCCACATGGAAGGGTTACTAAAACTCAGAGAAAATTTACCTTGAAGAATTTGACTTCATGGGAAGGAGGCCTCCAAGATAATTAGGGAGTCATGAAAAATCAGACTCATTTCCCGTTTTTTCCATTAAAGAACTTCCAGAATCTTCTTTAGACTTTAAACAAGAAATTTCCTGAAGGTATTTTATGCAGGAGGACATCTGTTCTATGCATTACAGGAAGGGAACATATGTGAAGCCATTGTTTTCCCTTTGATTCAAATCATATGTACAGGTGCATAATGATGAAATCAGGCCCATAAATATTGATTGTTTCATAGTGATCTCTTCCCCCTAAATTGCTATGAAGTCTCCTACCAGGAAACAAAAGTATTCTTCATTTGCAAATAAAACTATATTTAATTTTTTGAGAGTCTTTTAAATACTGAAATAATAAGAGACAGCTAGGCTAAGCAGCGCAATGAGGCACCTGACTACTCTATAAATATTAATATATGGTTTTACATGGCAGGCTAGATTAAACTTTTATTTTTTTTTCCTCTCAGTGAGTGAATGGCTCCAATATCTGTGAAGATAGCAAACTGAAACATGAAAAAAGATAGCAAATGACATTCTTATTATATTAGAAATGCAAGCAAAGAAATTCATGCGAAAGTTTACTTTTCAGAATGAAATAATGACACCACCAACACCAAGAACATCATATAAAATTTGTATGACCCTTTATGATTATCCAAAATCATTTCTTTTTTTTTATTTTTTAAGATTTTATTTATGATTTGAGAGAGAGAGCAAGAACACAAGCAGGGGGGAAGAGTAGAAAGAGAGGGAGAAACAGCTGAACAGGAAGCCCGATGCAGGGCTCAATGTGGGGCTCCATCCCAGGACCCAGGGACCATGACCTGAGCCCAAGGCAGATGCTTAACTGCCTGAGCCACCCAGGTGTCCCTAAAATTATTTGATATATTATTTGAAACTGGGCCCCTAAGGCTACATGTATGTGACATTTATGTATAAGAGGCATTCATATAAATGAATTTGTATTAAAGTTTTGATTTTCAGAAAAAATCAAAAGGTAAAATAATAATGATAAGTAAACCTAATTTTATATAGTTCTTCACAATTTTTTCAACAGCATTCAATATCTTATATCCTAGAGTATCAAACATAATAATACACGAGCTAGATAATTAAAACTCAGAAAAACAAGTTGAACTCATTCTGTTACAATACTCACCTCCTTCTGTTACAATACTCACCTCATAAAACCCTGGCCGGCCAGGATGTAGATAAAATAGTTTACTAAGTGGACATGTGTGGGAAGGGTGTTATTTTATGGAACAAAAGTATGACATTTGTTTATGTTTAATACTGACCTTCAACTCACCCTAACAAAGAGTTACTGTATTATAGTATAAACAGTAACTGGATGTTCAAATAAGATAAAAAAAAAAATCCTTAAATTTTGAGGCAGATGAAGGGTGTGTCACAGATTTGTAGGGTGAAGATTGGAAAATGAGCAATATATTCTATATAATGGGTACTATACCCTACATAATGAGTAATATACTGTATATATATGCACCTGATTCATATATATACATGTATGTGTGTGTGTGTGTGTGTGTGTGTATACACACACATATCACTAAATGTAACTCAGTCAAGCACATTCCAAATACCCTTAAGTGGTTAATATACTTAGTCAATTAGAAATAAATGAGAACTTCATGAATGAAGTATCTGATGCTATTTCTTCCATTTTCATGTAAAATACCAGGATAAAAAATTGAGAATGGGCACCTTCAGCTCCAATCTCTCTACCCCATCCATAAAATTGATTACTGCTCAACATCAACACTTGGAGAAATCAGAACTCAGCAGATGTTTATCTAACATAACTTTCCTCTTAGTTCACAATCTCTATTAAATATGTGATTATATATATATATATATATATATATTTTTTTTTTTTATTTCATGTGTAGACTTGGTGTTTGGAGTTTAGAATTGGCCTAATGCATCAGGGAAATAAGTTGCTGGCAGTATTTGGACTAGTCATGGGTGCATTTGCACCATGGTCATGCTTGTTATTTATTAAGGGACCCACAAGTCAGTGTAAGGAATTTATGGTTCCCAAGATTTGAGATTTGGTCTTTTGCTATGAACACAATAGTGATTACACTGATCCCAGCTTTGATGGCAATTTTCAGTTAGTCCTTGGTCAGTTGTGCCTGTGAATGAATTGTGATTCCCAGAATTATGGATATCTATGGAGCATATTGTCATCCTTTCAAAACCCTAATCCACTATAGAATGCCCTCTAAAAATGGTCTAAAGTTTATCATCCTTACCCTATAAAACTAGCTTCTTAAATTTCACCAATTAAATATGAGGGTTTTTTTTTTTTTCAATTTAAGCAAAACCCGTCTCTTTCTTTAGAGCTGGAATCAGTCTTAGATATGTCTCATGAAGTCTTAAAATTCATATATTCTCACTCTTCATTCGTAGACTGCTCAGATGTTCAGTTTTCGCTGAATCAGAATACTAGTCCTGAGGGGCACCTCGGTGGCTCAGTCGGTTGAACGTCTGCCTTCAGCTCAGGTCATGATCCTGGGGTCCTGGGATGGAGTCCTGCTCAGTGGGGAGCCTGCTTCTCCCTCTCCCTCTGCCCCTCCCTCTGCTTGTGCTCTTTCTTTCTCTCTGCCAAATAAACAAACAAACAAATAAACAAACAAATAAATAAATAATATTCTTAAAAAAAAAAAAAAAGAATACTGTCCTGAGTCTAATTTTTCTCATACTGGATATTCCCTGACTTTTTCATATTTTTCATATAATATGGTTCCAAATTCCATCCTTATTATGTTCACTCTTAGTCTGTCGGTATTAAAAGACTGTATGGAATAAATAGTAAAAGCAACACAAATTTTTACATGAGACAATCACCGTATTAAGGTATTGTCCCACCATTTCCTAAGTCCAAACTCAGACAATTCCTTTAATAATTCTGGGCCACATATAATACGAATCATATGCATCAGAATATTCAACTACATAAAATTACCTAATGATTAGAGATAATAGTTGTGAAGTGCCTGGAACATACGAGGCATTTAATAAATAAAAACAACCCCAACTACGATCCTACTTAATATTTTGTTGCCAAAGAAAAAGCAATCTTCTTGTTAGTAAAATTAATTATAATATCCCCTGTGTGTTAGTCTAACTATTGCTTCATTTGAATATCACTGCGAATTTTCACCACCTTGTTCTTGTACAGTTAAGTTTGTTGCTTTGGTTGCATTTGTCCTGTATCAGTGACTTATTTATTCTTATTTGCCCCCTCCCCTTTTTTACTAAATGTAAATGCCTACCCTTTTACTCTGATTTACCACCTTCTCTGTTCTTCATTCTATCCTCCAAGTAGCAGCCTACCTAGAATTTCTAAAAATTACATTTGTGTTCAACCACCACAGTGGCAAAAATGTTAAACTTGATATTTATTTTAGTGTCTTAATTGACTAAATTGTCTCATATTAAAAGGCAAGTTAGTGTATGAACGTACACACGCTTGACTATCTAGTGATTGCTGATTGCTTCCACTTCTTTTGGGTTATCTCAGATTGAAAGATATATACATATTTTCCATAATCACTACCAATAATAATACATATGTAGAGAAGCATATGGTCATCAGCAAATGGAATTTAGCCCTTTTATACGCAACTAATGAATCGTTGAACTTTACATCAAAAACCAGGGATGTACTGTATGGTGACTAACATAATATAATAAAAAATATTATTATAAAAAAATAAATAAAACTAAAAAAGATATATATAAAATATATATAACTATATTATGTAAATTATAATGATAAACACTGATGGAGTTCATTTTTAATAACTTAGATGTTGTTTTGCAGAGGCTTATGTAGTTGATACATTTTTTTGTGTGTGATACATTTTTTATGTGACAGTTTTTTCTAAAACTGAGAAATGGCCAAATCCATGAATTACTATAATTTGGAAAGATGGTGCTGGGACCTTACCTTTCCCAAGTCTCTCTTTGCTCTTTTAATGAAATGTAATATCACAGAATCACTGGGGATTCCATCCTCCAAAGACCCTGAACCAAATATAAGCACAAGTCAGGAAACTAAGAGAAAGGTCTAAGCTTCATCTCAGCATCAGGTAGGTGTTATATTTATGTGCTCTAACAGAGGAATTATAAATGCCTCTCCAGGTTTCAAAAACAGCAACTCTTAATACATGCTATGAATGGAAAGTGAAGAAAAATCATCTGCTTCAAATCCATTCAAATGATTGAGATAAGTGAAATAGAATTAGACCATTGCCACATCAAATAGCTCTCTTGCTCTATTTTTTTTTTTTAAGATTTTATTTATTTATTTGACAGAGAGGGAGAGAGCACAAGCAGGGGGAGAGACAGAAGGAGAGGAAGAAGCAGGCTTCCCGCTGAGCAGGGAACCTGATGCCAGATTCCATCCTAGGACGCTGAGATCATGACCTGAACCAAAGGCAGATGCGTAACTCACTGAGCCCATTGAATAGCTCTCTTAAAATAATTAGTGTGTTTGGGGCACATGGATGGCTCAGTCAGGTTAAGTGTCCAACTCGGTTTTGGCTCAGATCATGATCTCAGGGTGGTGAGATCAAGACCTGTGTCCAGCTCCATGCTCAGTGGGGTGTCTGCTTGAGATTCTCCCTCTCCCTCTGCCCCTCCCACTCATGCTTTCTCTCTCTCAAATAAATCTTTAAGAAAAAAATTAGTGGATTCATTCCCTACATCCTCAGGTAACTGTATTTAGAGCTTCATATGAATATGTAAATTACAAAAAGAAATTTATTTAAAGAAATTCTTTAAAATTTAAGTTTAATTATTACAAGCTGTGACTTGTATTAAATCTGAGAGAGTGGTGATTTTTGGCCCTGTTACCAGAGCTAATTTTTAGATTCAAAGATTAATTTATTGTGTATAACCGACTTTACAGTAAAAGGAAAAATGGCATTAAAGGCAGTCCAGATGAAAGTCAATAGTTGTTAAATGAAAATCAAAGAAACAAGTATGAAATCAGTGACATAAGAGGGAACTCATAGTCAAAGTAACAAATGGTTTGCTTCAAGTCCAGGGAGGCAGGCAAAACTATCTAAACAAAACGAAACCAACAAAAAAGAGCAAAGATCCAAAATATTACTTTAGTCAAAAGCCTTTTGTCCGGTATGTCAATAGACAGTCTGGTATCTGTTTTACTTGTTTTACTTTGACTACACAACAAACATTTAGGGGCTGTGCAGACAGTTTTCACATATTTTCTTATTCAATTATCACAACTATTTCTGAGAAAGATCCACAGATGAAATTGTAGTTAAGCTAGTAACTAAGACTTAGACATGAAATCCACAGTTTAATGGAGCAAAAAAAAGAACTGGTACTTCTTTTTCACCTCTGGCATTTCAGTAAAGTAGACATGATCAAAGCAATCCCGTCCCAAGGTTTGCAACATTTGAATTGTTACTAAATAACTTTACATTACATTGTGAGTAAAGGGCAGAGAATCAAACCCATGTCATTCTCACCTTTTATTCAATAGCAAAGAAATATTATTCCCAAAGCCTGGATTATGAAACATCCTATTCATTAACGTTCAATGTAAATAGATTCAATTGTCAAATTAATGCAAAGCATGCTTTATTTTTATTTCTCTTATTGGAAACTCCCAAAGTACAATAGTCCATCATGTATTCCTATAAATCCTGGAATGAAGAAACCTTTCCTCCAAAATTACTTAATCTTTCATTTCCCTAATATGCCAGCTATTATAATTTTATTTTTCATGTAATCCGGATTGTATGAGAAAGCCTAAAATAAAATTAATTTAATAATCCTTTTCTTGATAAAAATCCATATCCATGCATGATTTAATGTACCAAAAGTATATGTATTGTCCTTGAAATCAGGGTCGAGGTTTTTTGACTGCAGGGATCAAAGCATATTGAAAAGTTTCTTGATTAATGAAAAAAATCTGATATGGACTAATCCACGCCATTGGATAATAAATGCTCTAAGAAATCAGAAAATGGAATGACAAATATCTGTTGGAATAGCAAATGTTATGATAGAAAATGATTGACTTCTTTTCACTCTCTAATCCAGACATCCCTAATTCTCATTTTCCATTTTTATGGATGGTCTATAAATTCCATCATGTATATATATATTGTGTGTGTGTGTGTGTGTATATATATATATATATATATATATATATATATATATATTATTGTGTAACATGTGCCATGTTTTATTTGTCTAAATTAAAAAGATGTCATACACAGTAGTTTTGCTAGATGGCTCAGAAATTTACTTGTTACATACTGAGTTTTTGTGTTCTTTAAGAAATGTTTTTCCTCAAATACAGGGTTCTTGCCTTGTATTCTGGAATTTGGAATATACTGTTACCCCAGGTCCATCTCCTAAATTCTTTCTGTTAAATCTACATTCCTAGAGGCTTTCCAAGGGAGTTTTGATTCTGCCAAGGTTCTTACAGTGCGTAATGTCAGTTTACACCCCCTGATGAGACTTTGAGTCAATCAAAGTCTCTTCTCAGGCTGACTCCTCACACTTGAGAGAATTGAATTTCCTATGGACTGTGACTGTTAACTAAGACCGTGCAGTTTCCTAAAGATGCTAGTCGATTGAATGCATATATTCACACTATACTCTGGTTATTTTCATTGTCCTCTTGTTCCCTGCAGACCCCCCACAAGGGGACATACAAATGGCCAACAGAAATGTCAGTGTGGTAACCGAATTCATTCTCCTGGGGCTGACTGATAACCCAGAGCTGAATACTGTCCTTTTCATGCTGTTTCTCTCCATCTACCTCGCCACTGTGGTGAGCAATGTTTGGGTCATCACAGTCATCTGGACTAGTGCCCAGCTCCATTCCCCCAAGTACTTTTTCCTTTGCCAGTTGGCTTTCTTGGATTTCTGCTATTCCTCAGTCTTTATTCCTAAAATGTTGGTGAACTACATAGCAGGACAGAAAGTCATCTCCTATCACGGTTGCCTTCTTCAATATTCCTTCTTCAGCATGTTCCTGACCACTGAATGCTTCCTCCTGGCGGTCATGGCCTATGATCGCTATGTCGCCATTTGCCGCCCACTTCACTACAAGGGCCTCATGACTCGCACGTTCTGCGTCCACTTGGTGACCGTTTCCTACCTAGCAGGTTCTGCCAGCTCACTCACCCACCTGAGCAGCTTGCTCAGCCTGTCTTTCTGTGGGCCCAACGTCATCAACCATTACTTCTGTGATATCCCACTGCTCTTTCAACTGTCCTGTTCCGACACCCAGTACAGCAAAATTTTATTTACAGTCCTCTCTGGCACGACATCAGTGACTACCTTTCTGGTAGTGGTTAGTTGCTATCTGGGAATCCTCCTCACCGTCCTGAAGTTACACTCGACAAGGAGCAGATATAAAGCGTTCTCCACATGTGCTTCTCACCTAATGGTAGTGACTATCTTCTATGGAACAGTGATATTTACTTATCTGGGGAGCAGCTCTAACTACCCACAGGACAGAGCCAAAATCCTGTCCATGTTTTATACTCTTTTGCTGCCAGTCCTAAATTTCCTGATATACAGTGTGAGAAATACAGAGGCCAAAGAAGCAATGAAAAGAATTATTTTGAGAAAAGTATTTGCTCAGTGACCATGAATTTTAGAGAAGAAACCTTTAAGGAATGTTTATTGATTCCACAGGCAGGAGCATTGTTAAACACCTGTGAGATTTGCTGGAGGAAAAAAATGGTATTTTCAAAGTATGTATTCATTATTGGCTTTTGGAAACACACAGATATATATATGTATATGTATATATGTATATGCAGATACACATTCAATACATTCTGTCTGAGAGGGAACATATTTCTTCTGTCCTCTTAAGTTTACTGTTTGAGGACCTGTGAACTACACTGACAAAAGACAGATTAACAGGCGAACAGGCAAAGTTTGTTCATATGTATGTAAGATACACACAAAAAGTAGCTTACTCAATAATTAGAGATGGGGTTCATACACTTAATTTGGTATGTGAAAGGTTTCTGTGGGAAGAACAAATGGATTTTTGAAGGAACAAAAGAGAGATAGGAAATTTTGTGATATTGCTTGCTTATACAGGGGCAAGTGGTCTTCTCTGTCTTCTTTCTTGGGAGACAACACCCCAGGGAGAGAGCAATTTTAACAGCCTCACTCTTAGAGGTTCCTGCCTTTAGTCAGATGACGAAAGCTCTGAAAAAGCCTCTTTATGCATCGACTGAATCCCAAGTGTCTCCAGTTGAAAATAATTTTATGCCACTATATAATTTTGATCCCTTACGAATGCAACTTATTATTTTGAATCTCTACTAACTCAGTGAAAATCGGTTACAGAGAGCGCACTCAATCTTCCTTCTTCTTTACAACTCTAAAGGAGCTGACCTATTTTACAGATGGGAAAACAAAGGATCAATGGAGTTAAAAGCTCACCCAGGACCAGACAAGATCAACATCTGAGAGATAGAATTCCCGCACACATACATCCATACATATACTTGCACACAGGCCTCCTCCCATTTTAAGAAACAAATAGAAATCCCTGTATTTTGTATGCCATCTTTACCTAGAACTGTCACAATCTGAATATTTAACTTAAAAAATATTTCCTCAATTTCCTTTTCTTCTTTTTAGAGAGAGAATGTGCGAGTGCGGGAGAGGAGGCAGAGGGAGAGGGAGAAAGAGAACCTTAAGCAGGCTCCACGCTGACCATGAAGGGAGACACGGGGCTTGATCTCAAGACTCTGAGATCATGACCCAAGCTGAAGTCAGGAGTCAGACACATAACTGACTGAGCCACCCAGGTGCCCCTCCACAGGCTCCTTTTTAGGGCAATTCCATTTCTGCCAGCTGATTAATACTGTTTTTTTTTTAAGTAGACTCCATGCCAACATAGAGCTCGAACTCATTACCCTGAGATCAAGAGCGCATGCTCCACCAACTGAGCCAGCCAGGTACCCCCAGTGTCAGTTGTTTAAAAGAAATACCAAAATAGCAATGCAAAGGTATTCTGTCATATCAGATTACAGTGGAATTCCCTTAAAATCAGCCTTTAGAAAACTTCTATAAAACAACCACTTGAAAATGCTGATAGTTTTCTCAACAAAATGACTGTTAAAACCCCATGTTGCTTATGTTCACCATTCTATATAGTGTTTATTGTTCTACTCACTCAGCCATGCATCAAAAACTCTGTCCAGTATCATTGTTACCACAGCTGTTAAGAAAGCAAGCATAGCCTTTGGCTAACGGCACATTCACAATATGTAATGAACAATGGTTTTGAGTTTGTGAAAAGAATGTTTATCAAATGGAATGATATTTACTCACAGCAATAAATCTTTCCTGTTAAAATCTGTAAGTCTCTGGAATTTTTTTCTTATTGCTTGACAATTAAATTTAGGTAAATATGTAATATGATGTGTTAAAGCAAATTTTAATTTCCTGTTTCAGACAGTTCATATTTTCTTCCAGAATAATTCCATTGTCGAATATTTTAATATAACAGCTTTTCAGTCATCACTGTTATTGTTATAATCAAACTTCCAAAAGCAAAACTATCACCTATAGTAAGGGAGATTTTAGGCAATGGCAAGCAGTTTTCTGGATATCTCATAATCACAGACTATAATTTAATGCTACATTGGGCCTACTAAAGTATCCATCTCCCAGTGTTATATACTTAGAGTTCTTGCTTTACGAAGAAATTTCTATCATAATGATAAAGCCTGCATATAAATCTTTTTTTCTAATTGTTTTTATCTCAATAGATTTCTGATAATGGAATTCTTTGGTAAAATACACAGAAAAATGTATTTTGATGCTTTTTTAAATTACTTTCCAGGGGCGCCTGGGTAGCACAGTGGTTAAGCGTCTGCCTTCGGCTCAGGGCGTGATCCCGGCGTTCTGGGATCGAGCCCCACATCAGGCTCCTCCGCTATGAGCCTGCTTCTTCCTCTCCCACTCCCCCTGCTTGTGTTCCCTCTCTTGCTGGCTGTCTCTATCTCTGTCGAATAAATAAATAAAATCTTAAAAAAAAATAAATTACTTTCCAAAAGATTTGTATAAAACCTAATTCCTTCATCAATACAATTATGCTTATTTAAAAGCTTAGTTATTATAACCTCATAGAAATAAAAAATGTACTGCACAATAAAATTTCATAAATGAGGGAAGTCAAAACTCATAATGTGAAAATTAATGAAGGTAGAATGAGCAATTGTGCTCTTCTTTCCCCAAATTATCAATTGATTGAGAAGCAATTTGAGGAGATAAATTTCCTCTGTTCTTTATAATAATAATAATAATAATAATAATAATAATAATAAAGACTTGAGAACATGATCATTGGACCAAATCAAGAAAATGGGAGAATATTAAATCATATGGAAGGGGTGAAATTGGTGGAAAATTGGCATTCTGAAATATTATAAAATTATAGATAGTAGTATTGTTTAGGAACACCATTAAAACCACAAAGAACCCAGATGTATTTAAATATTCCTTACAAAAGTTATAAATCGTTAGAGTGAATTTTCCCAATAGTTTAAGGCTGATATATAAAAGAGCCACAAAAATTAACTTCTCTGATCTAGTGAGATATTAGCTTTATACAAAGATAGTTTCTCCAACAGTCAGTAAAGGATCTTAACCAAGCAAAGTTCTCGCTGAGGTTTGCTTTATCTACTGCTGTACTTTGTGATGATCTTGTTTCTGGTTATGTTTTTTTAAAATTAAAGCAGTAATTTAATATAATTTTATGGCATGTGAGTGAATGTAAGTCTCTTTCTTTAGATCCATAGCCAACCTGAACATATATGTTTGATTTTGTTGCTATTTAAAACCTCTGGTAGCAGTGCAATGTTAATGATAGTATATATCTATATCTATAGACATCTCAATGTATCTATATATTAACCTCCCTGTCTAGATAGATCTGAGGATCTATCTATCCTCAGATACACTGAGGATAAATAGATACATAGTTTGTATGATAAAATTAAGGTATTAAGGTGTTTGATTCTACTTCAATTAACAGTGGTCAGGCAATCCTGAATTAATATATGTAGGTGTGAATACTACATATTTCAATGTTCTGATTTATTAAAGTGCTTTTGCAGGGGAAAGGAACAATGCTGATAAAAACATATCATGTCGATGGATATGGAACTGAAAAGGTCAAGGCACACATTATAATTGCCTCATTATTGAAGAAATGTCATAAAAAAAGGGATTAGATTTGTTTTACAGAGTTTAAAGGAATACAATATAGGGGCACCTGGGTGGCGCAGACCTTAATTGTCTGCTTTCGGCTCAGGACGTGATCCTGGCGTTCTGGGATTGAGCCCTACATAGGGCTCCTCTGCTGGGAGCCTGCTTCTTCCTCTCCCACTCCCCCTGCTTGTGTTCCCTCTCTCCCTGGCTGTCTTTCTCTCTGTCAAATAAGTAAATAAAATATTTTTTAATAAATAAATAAATAAATAAATAAATAAATAAAGGAATACAATATAAAAATTTTAAAAGGTTTGAATTATATGCATTTGAAAATCAAAGAAATGTGTCTTTAATGCTACCTTGACTTCTTAGAAGCTATGTGGAAATACATTTCAACTCAGTGTAATGAGGCTTTACAATATATGATATCCTGAGATCAAGGGAGATGCATGGAGAATAAAAATCCCTTGAAAGATTCAAGCCAAAGATGGACAACAATTTGGTGAGAATTTGTAGGGAGTAGTTTAGAGTATCAGACAGATGTTATGTGTACTGTCTTATAAGTTCCATAGGTATTGTGCTGGTGGATACTAAAAAGTTTATTACTTATGAATTTTAAAGACCTGAACATGGATGGCTACTTTTTTGGCACCATGTTCTTTTTTCAGAATCATAGAAATTTATAATTGAATGGAACGTTATCATCTGTTCTTCTAGTGAGAAAGCCAAGTACTGAAGAGAAGGAAATGCAACTATATGTTATATATGCATTTGGGCTCATTGCTCGTTGGGTAATTAGTGGCAGTCTGAATTTCAGTCCCGTTCCCTTATAACTGTACATGATATTACAGAGCAATTTGTTTTGCAAGCTAGTTAAGATAACTAAGAAAGTCTGAGAGACACATTCATACTTTTTTTAGACGTGAGCATTTTATATCTCACTGAAGAAAAATAGTTCTTTTTCTGAATGTCCTTCAAATTTCTAAAACCCAGCATTTAAAAGTAATCTCACCACTGTCCCTGCACCTCATTTCTATTCTTATACTATTTTTTTTCTGGACAAAAGTATTTTCGTACATTCAATCACACTAGTCAAATACCTAGCAAGTCAGCCAGATTCATCTAACTTACTTTATTCAAATATTTATTGTACTAAGTATTACTGACTCCAGTTCCCAAATACCCTTAAAATCAGTTTCCTTTTCTTCACTAATCATCAGTGCTGCTGTCTCAGTTCAGGCCTTATGTTCTCAACCCTAACTATTGAAATAGTCTTCTGACTTCTTCCATTGCTTCCTTACCTTCACTGTGTCTCTATTCTTATCTCAGAAAAAGGTTTTGGTCATAATTCTTTCCTTAATGCCACATGTATTCTCTCATTTTAATAATTTATACTGATCTTTAATCATTCTCAAGGTCCAAGAGCAAGAACGCCCATCTTTCTAAAGACTTTCTTTAGAGAAAGCTTTCCTTGAGAAAATTAGTTGATTTCCTCCATTGTTCTATCATTGCACACTGTATTGTAAAAATGGATTGTGAACTTTAGTTTTTACTCTTCATTCCTCTTCTGAGCTGTTTAGTCCTGTAAGGAAAAGACTGCATCCTATTCAGCTTCATAGTTTCAGCATTACTGGGATAGTGATTATCACAATAGCAGGTATACAATATTTACTTGTTTAATACATCAATAAGTAAAGTATTTCAAAGAGTGTTTTTGGTTTTTGTTTGTTTTGGGTTTTTGTTGTATTTTAACGTATAATGTAATGGCATATTTGATTTTGAGGAATTCATAAAAATAAATTCTAAATTAAGAGCTTTTCTATCTAGTACAGTTTAAAAAAACCAGTCACGTATAGGAGTGAGGTTTTCAATAATATTAAAGGGATGGTCATATAGATAGCAAACAAAAGTAGAAGGAAGTATTCTTGATGCCTAGTAATGAAATAAATCCCTAATAAAATAACCTTGCATTTACTGAGCTCTATTATATATGGAGCTTGAAAAGATATAAATGCTCAATGGAGGCAAGGTTTTATGATGACATTGATGATTAGGGACAATCGTCCTTGAAACTAAAATTTGTCAGACCACTCTAGAATGCCTCCCACTAATATGTAACAAAAAGTTGTAAGTTTAGTCCCAAAATAAACTCTGGTTATTTAACTAAAGGAAAAAAGATAATAGTTATTCTGAATTACTTTTAAAAAGAGAGAAATCATGATGAATGTAAAGTCCAATGAGGAGAACACAGTTTAATAAACGTGGGTGTATAGATATAATAGATAATCACAACCTCATTTATAATAAAGGAATGAAATAAACATTGATTGAACATCTAGCATATCCTCAATAGTATACAAGACAGTTTGAATATAGTATTTAAATCCATCTTGACAGGGGCGCCTGGGTGGCACAGCGGTTAAGCGTCTGCCTTCGGCTCAGGGCGTGTTCCTGGCGTTATGGGATCGAGCCCCACATCGGGCTCCTCTGCTATGAGCCTGCTTCTTCCTCTCCCACTCCTCCTGCTTGTGTTCCCTCTCTCGCTGGCTGTCTCTATTTCTGTCGAATAAATAAATAAAATCTTAAAAAAAAAAAAAAGAAAAAGAAAAAAAAGAAATCCATCTTGACAAACACATGAGGCAGGTATCACTATTGTCATTTTGTAGACATGGATGCTGAGGATTAAAGAGATTAAGACATGTTCACATGGTCATAAAGTAGTAAATGATATGTCAAGACATAAACTCAGAATTATGGTTCCTAAATCTAAACATTTTCAACTATAGCACAGTCTTCATCCGAAAAGTTATAATTACAGAGACTTAGAAATTCAAAAGCATCAAAAATATGTGTGACATATTCTTACATGAAAAATATGGGTGCACACATAAAAATAGAATATGTCCAGATTCTGGTTTCCAAATACCATCCTCCCATAAAAGATGGCAAGATTCCTTGGAGAAGTAGTTGTTTCTGGAGCTGAGTCCAGGAAAATATAAGATGAGCCTGGAGCTTATTGCACTGCCAGAATGTAAGAGGTGAGAAAAAAAAAAAAAAAGTCAAAAGTATGACCAAAGAGCAAGTGTACAGGAGCTAATTCCATGATGGTTCCATAGCAGACCTGGAGCAATGTGAGCAACAAAATAAATGATGGTAGTGTTGGATGACCCAAAGAAAAAGTAATTACAATGAGTATATATTCATATAACTAGGAACTAAGTAAATACCCAGAGAAGAAAGAACAACTCTTCCTTACAGAATAACTTCAATTAAAATATGTTGAAAGGCCCTTTCATGAAGGTGGCATGAAAGGTGAAGAAGGAAGACCCTTACTCCTCCCGAAGCTGAAGCCAAAGCAAAGGCTTTGAAGGCCAAGAAAATGGTGCTAAAAGGCATCCACAGCCACAAAAGAAGATCCGCCATCACCTACCTTCCCATGGCCCAAGACACTGCTCTCTGAAGGCCCCCCAAATATTCTCCAAAGACCTCCCCCAAGAGAAACAAGTGTGGCCACTATGCCATCATCAAGTTCCCCTGACTACCGAGTTAGTCATGAAGAAAATAGAACACAGCAGCACACTTGTGTTCATTGTGGATGTCAAGACCAGCAAGCACCAGATCAAAGAGGCTGTTAAGAAGCTCTATGACATCGATGTGGCCAAAGTCAACACCCTGCTCAGGCCCGATGGAGAGAAGAAGGCATATGTTCCAGTGGCTCTTTGAAGATAATACTTTGAATGTTGCCAACAAAATTGAAATCATCTAAACTGAGTCTAGTAGGCTGGATCTAAATCTAAATCTTTTCATCAAAATAAATAAATAAATAAATAAATAAATAAGTTAAGTTGAGAGAATGGGGAAATGGAAATTTGCTACAAAAACAACATAGTAATAATTGGTAAAGGAAACATTTTGATGGGTGCCCAAAGGAAAAAATGGAATATTTACATAGTCTAAATTACCTTCCCCAAGTATATATAAATTATAAAGAAAAGTCCTAGCTTTGTAGTGAAAAAGTCCCACAGACACCACATTAAATAAGTGATCAAGTTTAAATCACTAGTAATATCACTCCTTGACATCATGCATCCCCAGAGACGATGAAAGGGCAAACATACCACCTCTCTGGCACTTTTCCCTGTAATGAATTGCCTCAGTTTAAGCACAAGAAAAATATCAGGTAATCCTCTGCAAAATGCTCCATGAGTAATCTTGACAAGTGTCAGTCATGGAAGAAAAGGAAAGACAATGGGAAAGTCGCAGAACACAGGAGACTAGAGAGAGATGGCATTAATGCCGGCATGTTGTTCTGGATTGGATCCTGGAATAGAAAAAGGCCTTTATGGTAAAACTGGTGAAATTGAAAAAATATGTAGGTTAGTTAATATTATTGGTTCACTGTAAATTTTTTTTAGTGGCAATAATTGTATTATGATTAAGTAAGATGTTAACATTTATAAAGTTTACCCAGCTTTATAGTACAACTCAAAACTCCATAAACCTAAAAGTATCTAAATAAAATGCTAAATATAACTGATTAACACCTAGAACTCAAAACGGGCTAATAAGCAAATATGAATTCAACTGAACTGGCGTTTATTAAATGTCCACTGATCCTATACCGTGGTCCACCATAGCCTATAGGCTCACCAAATATCAGACTATCAAAGAACCGAGCCAAATTTTGAACCTTGAAAGAACCAATGAACTCTAAGTAATGTGAAAGCAGAGACAATATCATTCTCCTCTTCGCAGTCTGGCACAAAGCATAATGTACACACACCTCAAAGATGTTGCATGTTCAGTTCTAGGCAATAAAGTCAGTCAAGTGAGTTTTTTGATTTCCCAGTACCTAAAAAATACATCTGCATTATGCTGTGTCCTAGTAAGTGTGTAATAGCATTGGTCTAAAAAAAGCAATGTGCACACTTTAATTTAAAACTGCTTTATTGATAAAAATGCTAACCATCATCTGAGCTTACAGTGAGTCTTTTTTTTTTTTTTTTTTTTTTGTTGTTGTTGGTGGAAGTTTTTCCTTAGTGTTGTTAGCAGCTAACTGATCAGGGTGGTGGTTGCTAAAAGTTCGGGTCACTGAGGCAATTTCTTAAAATAAGATGACAAGGAAGTTTGCTGCATTAATAGATTCCTCCTTTTACAAATGATTTCTGTGTACCATGTGATTCTTTCTGATAGCATTTTACCCACAGTAGAAATTTGTTAAAATAGGAGTCAACTCCCAAACCCAACTGAGTGTACGTAATATTCTAAGTCCTACATCATTTCCATAGTCTTCATGGCTTTTTCACCAGCAGTAGATTCCAATGCAATAAACCATGCCCTTTGCTCATTCATAAGAAGCAATTCCTCATTCATTAAAGTTTTATCATGAGATTGCAGCAATTCAAACATAATAATGAAAACGTATGAAATACTGCAAGAATTATCAAAATGTGACAAAGAGACATGAAGAGAGCCAATGGTAATGGAAAATGACCCCTAAATCTTGCTGACACAAAGTTGCCACAAATCTTCGATTTGTTAAAAATGAAACAAAACAAAAAAACAAACTGCAATATCTGTGAAGACCAATAAAGTGACAATAAAGTGAGTCCTGTCTGTATCTGTCATTAAATAGCTGCTTAATGATGAGTGGATGGAAAATTAAGTTTTCAGGTATACATCCAAGTCTTTCAAAGTTGTTGTTTTTTTCCAAGATACATAGAAGAGCAAAACCAAAAACGTACTTGATTATCTGTAAGTGCTATGGTGCATACATAATAGATTTTATTCCTTCTTAAAAGTCTCTAATGTGACAAGTAGGATTAGAAATGCATTTTTCCCTCTCCCAATGAAGACTCTGTCTTGTTTCATCACCATAATACCAAACCCCTTTTAAAGATAAGTAAAATGAGAGACTGTAAGAATTACAGGAGGAAAACAATTTAATTAGACAAGTCTGTGAAGTCCTTCAAACCTGATGTTTGTCAATCATCCGTGGACCTGAGGCATTTTGAAAAATTTACTTTTGGGGGTCTGATCCTACTAACCCAGAATTCTTTTTTAGGAGTGTGACCCAGGAAGTTGCTTTAAAAAAATAAACAAACAACAAATGGGATAACGATGTGAATTGAATTCCTATCAGCTGATCATGAAACTGAGAGTAGAGTTTGATTTTTTTTTTTTTCATTTCAGGTTTCTCTTATATTTTCCTCAATGGCATGCTTGTTCTCAGTCAGTGATTTTGTGTATGTGTCATTGATCACAGTCAGCTAAAAATCACTAAGTGCCTGCATTAAACATAAATATGTAGATGGTTTGTTGACATCGTGGTAGCATAATTTCAATATATAATAATATCATTTAATCAGTAAATAGGAAATAGTCTACAGTAATCAGTAAATAGTAATCAGTAAATAGTAATCAGTAAATAGTCTACTTCCCCTTGCTGGGAGGGTTGTCTAGGAAGCCCAGGCAGAGGCAACAGTAATCTGATACTCTCTAACATTGTGTATCTCACATATTTTTATAATGTTTAGTGTTTTAGAAAAGCTTCATATATATACATATGCATGATATATACATTATAACTACATTATATATATTGCACTATATATAATATCACATCATATATGCTATTATGTATATGATTATATATTATATCACATCATATTATAATACCATTGAATATATTATTATAAAAATATTTTAATATATTTAAATATATCATTTATATTATATAAACATGTATCATGTATATATTACATATATGTTAATAATATTTTAAAAACCTGATTTTGAAAGCTATATCAGTTACATTTTTCAGTATGCCTATAGCCATTTAAACTGAAATACACAAAAGGAAGGAATATGTATTTCTGAAAATTTCCATTGGAGATGTATCTCAGGCAAATTAAGAATAGACCTTGGGGTACAATTAAAATGCAAATCTCAAGAGATGCTAATTGGCCAATTTCTTTATGATACAAGCTTGAGAGTTTGAGGAACAGATGCTGCTATGAGAAGACTGTTAACACAACTAGATTTCTGAAGATAATCCTTTGTTCTGACACTGCTTTAGAAATATATGAAGAACAAAACTAATCCTGAATATGAATCTAGGTTTCTGCTAAAATATTAGATTTTAATTCTCAAGAAAGCACATAAAAATAAACAGTTATCTTAGTTCATTTGGCTGTTTTTTTCTACTTTACCAATGGAAGGTAATAGACCCATTACCTAGAACTGTCCCCAACACCAGCTTTTTTCCCCTCAACTCCATAATATTAATAGAAGTCTATTATATAGGAAATTTAGCTCTGGGCTAAACCGCAGCAACAGATCAAAGCCATCGTATTAACAATTCATGAGATCCAGAACTGTGTATGAGGCAAAGGTATGTCGAAAATTAATGGTGAATTTGGTGAGTATTGCATGTTTTCTCCTGTCCTCTGATAAACCTAAGAATAATTGGAAGACGGCTCACAGAGGTCTCCTTTGGATAACTAATTCCCAGGTAAGTTTAATCTTATCATTGTGTGTGTGTGTGTGTGTGTGTGTGTGTGTGTGCAAGTGTGTGTTTCTCACACTGAAAATCTTTTCCTTTTTACACGCCTGCATCTTCCAGTAAGCCTTAAGAAAAGTGCTTCTAATAACAGGCAAGACAAATGTCTTTATTGATTAAATGCTTGTTAAACGAATTGGTAAAGAATAGAGGCCCTTGCGAAGGTGGGAAACACTAAATGATTAAGTCTCCTTGCATGAACATCAAGTCCCTCTGGGTCACTCGCGTGGAGTGTCAAACATCTGAACCACACTTGGCATTAACCATCATATTTACGTTGACTGAATTAGGCAAATAAGTTCTCTGATTTTCTTGTAAGAGCACCTTGCATTTTAACACTTTGTTGTAAATATAGCAAACCACATTTTACTATATGTAGTCTTTTTATTCTTGACTTGCAACTACTGTTTTTGGTGATGAATGGACTATTGCTCGATGTCACTGATAACCACGTGCTTTATGTTGGGAGCAAACATGTTTGCTGAATGCGTACACAAAACAATTTGACTATATTACACACGAACTCATGTTTGGCCTTAGCTAGCCAATAGAAAGGGTATGTGACAGAAAAAAAAAGTATAAAGAATTTTAGCATTAACATATAAAGTAAGTAGGATATTTTATATATATATATATTTTTCCCCCTTACAACATTTAACAAACCTTTATTGAATCCAAGAAATGATCAGATGTGCCCATCTCAGATCTTGTTACGCTGCTAAAATGACCCCGTAAAGTGTCTGTTAGGTGCTGACAAATTAAGACTGCCACACAAAGTATCAATAAATTCACAAATCATAGAACCTCCTCTCCTAAATAAACTTTATATTTTCTAAAAGTATCATATAATTAATTCCAGTAGATTAACTGCTAGGTGTATAATTCAGGGCCCAATGACGGACTGAGGTAGGAGATTGTGTATCTCAGGAGGAATCTCTTCCCAAATCCTTCCAGATAGCTGTCTCTTAGAGAGCCACCAATCCCATGCAATTGTCAACTTGGAATTTTTTGTTCATGTCTGCCAGTTCTATTTTTAAAAAAAATGGAACATCATGTATAAATTCTCCATTAACTTGAGGTCACCACGTGTGTGCTTGCCATCTTTTACTCTCTCATTACTGGATTCTAAGTCCACTCCGATGATTCAGTCTTGAAGTTTGCATCACTCTCTAATTTTTGCTACTGTCATTCAGCAGGTAAGTCAAAGGCCTGCCTTGATACAAATGGCTGGGAACAATCTCACTGAGGTGACCCTCTTCATCCTCTCTGGATTTGCAAATCACCCTGAACTGCGAGTCGGTCTTTTCTTAATGTTTCTCCTTATTTATCTGTTCACTGTTTTGGGAAACCTTGGCCTCATCATGTTAATCAGAATCAGCTCTCAGCTTCACACACCAATGTACTTTTTTCTCAGCAACTTAGCATTCATTGACATATTTTATTCGTCCACTGTAACACCCAAGGCACTAGTAAATTTCCAATCCCAACAGAAAACCATCTCTTTTGTCGCCTGCTTTGTTCAAATGTACTTTTTTGTGGGTTTGGTGTGCAGTGAGTGCTTTCTTCTGGGATCGATGGCCTATGACCGCTACGTAGCGATCTGCAATCCCTTATTGTACCCAGTGATTATGTCCCAGAAAGTGTGCAACTGGCTGGGAGTCCTGCCATATGCAATAGGCTTCACAAATTCTCTGGTCTCAGTCTGTGTGATAAGCAGCTTGGCATTCTGTGATTCCAGCATCCGTCATTTCTTCTGTGATACCACAGCTCTTTTGGCCCTGTCCTGTGCAGATGCCTTCCGCACAGAAATGGTGATCTTTGTGTTAGCTGGGATCACACTTCTCAGTTCCTGCTCCTCATCACGGTCACCTACACGGCCATCATCTCAGCCATCCTGAGGATCCAGTCGGCCGCAGGCCGGCAGAAGGCCTTTTCCACCTGTGCGTCCCATCTCATGGGCGTAACTATCTTCTACGGGTCCCTGATCTTCACGTATTTGCAGCCTGATAACACGTCATCCCTGACCCAGGCACAAGTGGCCTCTGTCTTCTATACCATTGTCATCCCAATGCTGAATCCTCTGATCTATAGTCTGAGGAACAAAGATGTGAAAAATGCTCTCCTAAGAGTCATACGTAGAAAACCTCTGTCATGACAAATCTGTGTGTGTTACCATAAAAACACACTTGGATGGCTTCAGGCATTGGACTGCAATCAGGAAAATCATAGAGTAAACTCAAAAGGCTTACCGTTAACTAAATGATAACTTAGAGCCTTGATATTTGGGTGGTGAATTATTATTTAATTTATTTATATAGAATACTGAACTAGCATATTAGGAGTTCATGTCGGCATGTAGATTATATATACCAAACACCATGGCAACACACACTGGTTAATATAGAAAATCTCTTGACCATGTGGATTAGTTTTGCCACAGAGTTAAAATTTTGGTCATTTATCTGTGAAACGTGAGCTTTGAGGACAAAGGAAAGTGGTGTTTATGGAGTATGGTCTCTATCAAACGCAGCAGAGTTTAATTTCTAAAAAAAACCGTAAAATGCTTCCCAAATTTCAAACATTTGATAAGCATTTCTTTCTCTGTGTGTGTGTGTGTGTGTGTGTGTGTGTGTGTGTAGATAAAGCACCAACTATGGCACAATTCCCAAAGCATTTGGAAGTATGTTACAGAGATTCTTGCTTTTCCAAATCAGGCAGAAATGCTTGGTGAAGTCTATGGTATTAGAAGGAGAAACTGGGTATTTATTTTGTTTTTCCTTGAAAAGAGACCCTCTTTAATGGACCACCCCAAGCTTTGTTACAAAATGACCACTGGAAAGATGTGTCCTTCGGTACTGTCTTTATTGTGAATAAATCACTGAGCAGTAATCCAAGGAGCTGGCAATCATGTTTAAAATGTATGTTGAAAGGACCTGCAGACAAATTTGATGAAGCACATATAAGAAAATATGTGTGGTCTGTAATACTTCTTTCTGTCCAACAAGAACGTAAGCTCTTTCAGAGAAGAGTTTGCTTATTCATAATTGTGCTCTCCACATTTAGGAAATGTATCATGTACAAAATATGGAAGTAAATATTTTCTTCACTGTCTATTTGCTGGTGGAAGAACAGCAATCAATACATCCAGGTACAACATTCTGCCTTTCTCCCATTTCCATCGTTCTTGGGTAGAATCTGGATAGTCATTGCATATTGGCATTCAAAAATTATTAGCTTAGTTGAAAATTCTATTTCTAGAATTCTTTCAAAAACATTTCTTATTTACATGCTAAAATTGGCATAGTAATTAACAGATATATTTTCTATCAAAGGACTTTTTTCCCTCAATTGTTAGGATATGGAAATAAGTATATGCAGAATCATACTTGGCATATATGATTTTAAATAATTGGAGTAAATGCATATATCATACATCACAAACCTCTTATTAAGAAAATCAGGTTTCAGTCTTTGGAGTGGCTGATGGTAATGCATGTGAAGGGATCTGTATGTGCACATATATACATTTGCTTTTCAATTTTTTTTTTTAAGATTTTATGTATTTATTCAACAGAGATAGAGACAGCCAGCGAGAGAGGGAACACAAGCAGGGGGAGTGGGAGAGGAAGAAGCAGGCTCATAGCGGAGGAGCCTGATGTGGGGCTTGATCCCGGAACGCCGGGATCACGCCCTGAGCCGAAGGCAGACGCTTAACCGCTGTGCCACCCAGGCGCCCCTTTGCTTTTCAATTTTTAATTTTCTTCTCTGATCTGTATTACTAGGGTCTGACTCCTGCAAACTTCATTTTACAATGCAACATTTTATTCTACAAACTATTATAAGTGATAACTTAAGAAACATACTATGCTTTAATTTATGGACCTACTAAGACTACTCTCTGTCTCATTACTCATTCCCTTTTATTAAGCCTATGTGAGATTTTTTTTTCCTTCTAAGCACAGTGTCTGATTCAGATTGGTGGTTCTGAAGATTTTTCATCGCCATCATCAAGAACTATTAAAATGATTATATTTCCCTTGTTTTCACTCTTTCCACCAAGGATTTTCATTCATGCATTCTAAACACAACGCTCAATTTTTTATAATTGTGTGGCTTTTGCACATGACTTGTATTTACCCTGGTTCTAATTGTATGTTATTTTTATCTTCCCTTACACTGCATGTGTATGCTGCTATAAATAATTTCAAGATTTAATATTTATTTACCATTAATAAAACTATATATCTAATTGCTCTTTTATATTATTAATGTTTTCTTGCTGATCTCTGTCTTGGAGCAAAAACATGTCACACTTTTCTTGCTCAAGATAAGAAGTAGAACTATATTTTATTTGTCCAAAATTATGATTAGATGTCCATCTATGTTTTTCAATATGTTCTTCATATTTGTTGCTAGTATACCTCCCATCATTCTTTCCTCCAGCTGCTTTTTGTACCTTCCCTCTGGACCCTGTAATATACATCTTTTCACAATGGGCCACGCATGTCTTTGTCTTTTCTTCAGTGCTTCTTTCTGCCAGACTCTCCAGAACTTTTGCCATTGACCAATCCAGAAAACCAACTCCGTAATCTCTGGGACTCTGTCCCAGAAGTGATCATAGTATGTTTAATTTGCCAGTTATCTTCTTCTTTAAAAAAAATATGGTAGAAAAAATTATTCTATTTAAAATATGTTTGATGTATCAGGCTTCAATATAAAAATACTGAGTGTTCTTTTTTTTATTTTCAGACTGTTAAACCTGGGGTGCCTTTGTCGCATTCCTGTTAACTGGGTATATTCCTTGAGCGTGCATTCTATTTCGCCGCCTTTAACATACCTTTAGTGTCAAAACAAAATATCATACGATTATTCTTCTTAACTTGTTTTATTTTAAGAAATCTTATAGAAATTCCTGAAGAAACAATACATTACTCAATGAAAATAAAACATAGTGAATGAAATTGACTTCTTGATATCAGGTAAAGTTAGAGTCACATTTATGCTCATACACAAAGATTAGGGGCTTATTCAGAAAGAGATGTCAGAATACTGTCTGATAATTGGAGAAAGTAGTGTAGAATAAATCGGGATTCTGCACTGGATATGTCTCTTTCAAAATGGGTAGATAAACTGTCTAAAAATGACTAAAAGACAACAAGTAAGAAAGGAAAATGCATTTCAGGAAAGGAAACTAGAAATAGGCGTACTATGGTGTATGAAAATACTAGAGAAAATATAACTGATTTTATATTTATTAAGTGTAATACATTCTAAAAAGACAAAGACTATCAGAGAGAGTCAAAGTGCAAACTCCCTGATGTTTATAGCAGTATTATCAATAATAGCCAAATTATGCAAAGAGCCCAAATGTCCATCGACTAATGAATGGATAAAGATGTGAGATATATATATATATATATATATATATATATATATATATATATATATATAATGGGATATTACTCAGCCATAAGAAGGAATGAAATCTTACTATTTACAACAACGTGGATGGAGCTAGAGGGTAGTGTGGTAAGCAAAATAAGCAGTCAGAAAAAGACAAATACCATATGATTTCACTCATATGTGGAATTTAGGAAGCAAAACAAATGAATATAAGGGTAAAAGAAAGAAAAAGAGAGAGAGAGACAGTGTGTGAGAGGCAAACCAAGAAACACTCTCAACTACAGAGAACAAACTGAGGGTTCCTGGAGGGGACGTGAGTGGTGGGTGAGCTAAAAAGGTGATGGGGATGAGGAGGGCACCTGTGATGAGCACTGGGTGGTGTATGTAGGTGATGAATCACTAACCTCTACACCAAAAACCAATATTACACTGTGTGTTAACTAACTGGAATTTAAATAAAAATTTGGAGGAAAAAAATACAAACTCCAGTATATTTTTACATAATCTTTACCAAAATAAAGTGATGTAAAACATTAGGAATGTAACTAAACCAAGGGAGAGCTTGTCCAACCAATGCACAGCAAACCAATAAAAACAGACCCTGAGCCTTTGCAGTGGAGAAAGATAGGCTATTATTTCTTGGAGTGGTGCCACCTAGAACAAGGAGCTAATGCTCTAAAGTCCCGAACACCGTGATGCCTTGCAAGTGAGGGTTTTTGAGGGCAACATTTGTGGCAGTGATCTCCTGAGTAGGTGAATGCATTGACTGGAGGTCCCTGAGGTCATCCTAGCAACTGTTCTGGTGCTGCTTCATCTGGTCCTCTGGAAGTCGCTTCCATTTCAAGAGACTCAGAATCTGAAAATATATCTTTATTCTTTATGTTAGAGTTCATTAGGTGCACCTGAAGATTCTATCCCTAGGGTAATGCTAGTTAACTACTTGTCCTACAGGTTCCTTTGAATGATAAGCATCTTTATCCTTTGAGCTTAGGCCTACGTGTTCCTTGAGTGGTCCCATGCCTGGGGTTCATATAACCTCGTGTTCATTCTTCCATCTGAACTGACAAGATGGACCTCGGCTTTGGGAAGAAGGAACTAATTTTGCAGAACGTTATTTTTACTAGTCCATTTGCCTGAAGCTCACTTCCTCCATATATTTTTGTGGATATCTACTTCATTTCTTTCAGTGTGACCCTATCACTGGAGACTTATCTGAAAAAAATATTATTTTAAGGGAGTAAGTCCAACTGTCTCCAAGCACTCTCTTCTATTTGTATAAATGTCTCCTTCTTTGTTCCAAGAAGAAGAGGGTAACTAAATCTCTAGAAACTTCTGTGAATGGAGAAGGCATAGACTTAAATCTGCATAACAACCAAACCCTTATTTACTGTGATTTTCCTGGTAACTGCTGTGGGAAACAAAGGCAGAAGAAAAATTATTGTATGGTTTTAAGTTGGGAGGGGGTTAGGGACAGCTTAAGCCTCTAAGGAATTTTGGAAGCAAGGTTTTCAGGACCTTGAGGGGGCTAGCAATTATTGGGAAAAGGTCATTTATTACTGCCTAATAAAACCTTAGTCATGAGACCCATCAGATGTAGATCAGTGGGCCATATGCTTGGGCAATGTGTATCTTAGAGGGTACAGATAAAGGAAGTTTCTAAAGGAATTTTATATGTTAAAGTAGACTTACAGGGGACTGGGGGTTGGATTAAAATTGCCTTTTGCCCTTAACAAAGTATCAACATCTAGTCAGCTAAGTTACTAAAGGAATGTCCCTCTGCCTGTTTAATGGACTTGTCAATGGGCTGTAGGTAGTAAGGAAATTTAATAATTTTTCTTCTGCCTTTAACCTCCTATAACTGGCCTCCACCCCCAAAATCTTTTGTCTTTAGCAGGAGATGGTACTTAAGGTGGTGACTTGGGCCACTTGAGGTGCTAATTTTCCTGGTCATCTTGATACCTGAAGCTGGGTTCACTTCTTGGTGGGTGTTGAGCCAAAAGACACAAGGAAGCCAAAGAGTAGAAAGGAAGGGTTTTATCTGCAACAAGTAAAGGAGAACATTGCGAATATTTCCCAGAACAGTGTTTCCTAAAACAACAAAACCTGGGACGTTTTAAGCTAAGGGTGCATGCATATTCAGGAAGGAACTTACACAATGGGGAATTCAGCATAGAATTGGGGAAAAGGTCATCTGAAGGTGATAGAGTCCCGATCCTGGTTGAACAAAGTTCAGGGAGGGCAGACAAGGGTTAGTGTCATCAATTCTCTGGCTTCAATTAGTCCAGTTTTTGAGTGCTCAAAGAGGTTTAAATTCTGCACAAATACCTCAAGAATATTCTTTGGTTAAGAAGTGCTGGTCAGGCATAGATCACAATATGACCAGGGCCTAAAATGATTTTTCTTATGTCAAGAAAGCTTCGTCTTGTTTCTTTATTGGGGGACCCATAACTCTTTCTGCTTATAATTTCCCATGTATACAAGACATATACAGGTTGTTAAACTTTTGTTTTTCTTTTGTTAGTATGTTTTTTATTGTAGGAGGAGGTGGTTGTCTCAACCAAGAATCTAGAAAAGTAGAGGGAAATATTATTTTTCCTTCCCCACAAACATAATACAGGAAATACAATGATAAAACTTAGATAACAATTGATGAATTTGAGAGCAAGAAAAATAGAAAAAGCTTCTTCATTGTCCCAGTAAAAAATTTAGAGCATCACGAAGGAAAATCAAACCATCAGGCTCTTCATTGTGTGGCTTCTAAGGGAAAAGGCAACTATTTTCTCAAACCTAACACAGCTGCAGTTAGTCCTTGAACTTTTGTCTTTGGAAACATGCCAAGCAATCTTCCTTGGAAATTGGTCCACAGGGATGACCATACATCAAATTATCTTAGGTCCCCAGGATATGAGGTGGCCAGGAATGATCAGGATTAAAAGCAGGACTTACTCCGCTCTGCTTATGTTCACTGTAACTTCCTGGTATTCTTCTTAGAAATAATTTCCTGGCAAATTTTCTGTTTGATCAGGACCTGAACAAAATTTCTAGGTTGATAATTTTTTATCTCAGAATAAAACAAAATGAATACACTAAAATTTAAAAAGAATTTATCTAAAAAAAACCAAATATTATATCACAGAAATTTTCGACTCAAATGGTTATCAAATTTGATTTGCGAGCAACCTGAGGTTGACAAGCTACTAGGCAGATAATATTGGAAGGTTTTCTTTCCTCCAACTTTGGTTCACAGTAAGTATTATTCTCTCAAAATTAGAAGTCTGCATACACATGTCATTTAGATCTTACCCCAAATAATGCCAGGATTTGTGAAATCAGAAATATAGACTTAATGGAATCAGGGTCTATAAATAATGAACATATTTTAGAAATTTAATTTTGAATGATCAGGTTAGGACAACTTCATATCTTTTGGAAATTAAAACTAATATGTGGCCTGTAATTTTATTGTATCTTACTAAAGTCTCCTAAATTTGAAATTTGTCATTTGTATTAAATAATATTAAAAAAAAAGGACAGTCAATAATGCACTAGAACTGTTTTTATATCAACATTTGTTATGTATCTAACTTTTTCTTCAGGTTTGCTGAAATTTATTATAAACAGGAATATGTATTATGTGCATGTTTTCTGGAGTCCGTCTATCTTGGTAGAATCACAGTGCCAACACTGAGTAGCACTGACTCTGGATAAGTTACTTAACCTGTGCCCTCTCACTTGTATTAAAAAACGTGGCCAACAGTGGCACCTATGGTATAATGGTCTCAGGAGGACTAAATGCATTAAGAAGTATTTAGAACTGTATCAGTCTCATTTTAATTATTCAGTATGTTACCTTTAATTATACTGTATTCAAATATCAATTTATGCCTATTTTTATATTTGGCAATCAAGTTAATTTTTTTTTCAGTCCTAGTCTTTAAACCACTCATCATCGATTTCTAGAAACACAGTTATAAATATGCCATGTGGTTCATACAAACACAAACCTTTCTGAAGTCATTCCTGCTAAGTGTCAAATTTGATTTCTTCCCAGTTCATGGCAGTTGACACTATGGGTAGGAAGAATGACACACAGGTGCCTGACTTCATCCTTCTGGGATTGACAGATTCTGACGAGATCCAGCTGGTCCTCTTTGTGCTGTTTCTCCTGATATACCTGGTTACTGTGCTGGGCAATGCAGGAATGATCCTGATAATCCGCCTGGATCTCCAGCTGCACACCCCCATGTATTTTTTCCTTAGTCACCTGTCATTTCTTGACCTCAGTTACTCAACTGTCATCATACCTAAAACCTTAGAGAACCTACTGACTTCCACCAAGCATATTTCATATGGGAGCTGCTTCACCCAGATGTACTTTTTCGTCTTCTTGGGGGCCGCGGAATGTTTCCTTCTCTCCTCAATGGCCTATGATCGCTATGTTGCTATCTGCAATCCTCTGCACTACCCCGTGGTTATGTCCACAAGATTCTGCTGTTCCCTCGTCTTTGGGTCCTATGTGATTGGCTTTGCGGACTCCTCTGTCAATGTGCTTTGCATGAGCAGATTGCATTTCTGTGACTCCAATGTAATCCATCACTTTTTCTGTGACACACCCCCAGTTTTAGCCCTGTCTTGCACTGACACACATGACATCGAAATCATGATATTTATTGTTGCTGGTTCCACCCTAATGGTGTCTCTTATCACAATATCTGTGTCCTACGTGTCCATTCTGTCAACTATCCTGAAAATTACTTCTACTTCAGGAAAGCGAAAAGCCTTCTCTACCTGTGCCTCTCATCTCCTGGGTGTCACCATCTTTTATGGCACTATGATTTTTACTTATTTAAAGCCAAGTAGGTCTTACTCCTTGGGAAAGGATCAAGCGGCTTCTGTTTTTTATACTATTGTGATCCCCATGCTGAATCCACTCATTTATAGTCTGAGGAACAAAGAAGTGAAAAATGCTCTCATTAGAGTCATGCAGAGGGCAGAGGGCTCCAGGCAATTGAAATAAGCAATGCTGAACTTTTCAGCTCATCGCTTTTCCTCTTCCTTACAGTGTATTTCCTTCGTCTGCAAAACCAATTGACTCCTTCAATTTGTTTTTATTTCCATCGAACCATTCTTTACTTGACCAAATATGATCTCAGATATTTCCTGGAAGATGTCTTTAGAAATTCCAAGTTATAATAGAAAGCCATGAAGCATAGCTTAAACTATGATCTAAATATATGTGTTTGGGGGCACCTGGCTAGCTTAGTGGGTTAAGCCTTGGACTCGTGGTTTTGGCTCAGGTCATGTTCTCAGTGTCAAGGGATCCAGTCCCTTGTTGGGCTCCATGCTCAGAAGGGGGTCTGCTTGCAATTCTCTCTCTCGTTTCCCTCTGCTCCTCCCCCACCTCTTAAATAAATAAATAAATAAATCTTTAAAAAATAAATATATGTGTTTCTAAGCGCAACTGATATGCAAAATGAGACAATATAGTTGTCTTCTTTTAAACAATATCATACAAATTCCCGTGAATAGTCCAACTTCAGAGAATTTTATTATGGAAAAAAACTCCATTTTGGGCATAATGACAGCAGTTTCAGAAGTTATTTCATTTATTATATGGAGAAAAAATACAGCAGAGTAATTACTAGAGCTTGCTTTGGAATCAAACATTCCAGGATTTAGATTCTAAATCTGCTACCCGTTTAGCTGTATGACCCTTAATAGATCAGCCTCAGTTTCCTCAACTGCACAAGATTAATAATGATTCCAGGGCCATATAACTAATTATAATTCCAGGGCCATATAACTAATTACTAGAGCTTGCTTTGGAATCAAACATTCCAGGATTTAGATTCTAAATCTGCTACCCGTTTAGCTGTATGACCCTTAATAGATCAGCCTCAGTTTCCTCAACTGCACAAGATTAATAATGATTCCAGGGCCATATAACTAATTATAATTCCAGGGCCATATAACTAATTACTAGAGCTTGCTTTGGAATCAAACATTCCAGGATTTAGATTCTAAATCTGCTACCCGTTTAGCTGTATGACCCTTAATAGATCAGCCTCAGTTTCCTCAACTGCACAAGATTAATAATGATTCCAGGGCCATATAACTAATTTATAACTAATTATAAATCAGATAATGGGTGTAAAGCATTCAAGGCAGTTCTAATAAATGCTGGCCAATATCATTAGAAGGCTTACTTTCATGCAATATTTTTTTAAAGATTTTATTTGTTTGACAGAGAGAGAGAAACAGAGAGGAGCACACAAGCAGGGGGAGCAGCAGAGAGAGAGGCAGAAGCAGACTCCCTGCTGAGCAGAGAGCCCAATGCAGGGCTCTATCCCAGGACCTCGGGATCATGACCTGAGCTGAAGGCAGATGCTTAACTGACTGAGCCACCCATTGCCCTTCCTGTCATATTTTCTAATGCACGATGGCTTTTTCTTAAAGAATATTCACTTGTGGGGCACCTGGGTGGCTCAGTTGGTTAAGTGTACAGTCTTGATTTCAGCTCAGGTCATGATCTCAGGGTCGTGGGATGGAGCCACGCATTGGGCTCCACACTCAGTGGGGAGTCTGCTTGAAATTCTCTCTCTTCCTCTCCCTCAGCTCTTCCCCCCACCAAAATAAATAAATACATAAATAAATAATCTTAAAAAAAGAATATTCACTCGTGTTTTATAAGTTACTTTTGGCTAATTTAATTGAAAAACAACTAAGGAAAAAACTCAACACTTCACAATTTTGATTTTAAGATGGTGTCTGTTAACATTGGAGAACAAGCTCACCATGGAAACCATGCAAGAAGGGCATAGAAATGCCTTAGCAGTCAGTAACTGTTTTGTGTGTGTTCCTCTGGGTCTATAGTTAGGTATGCATGTGCATATATTACTTATATAAGCAAAATTTCTGTCATTTTCTATGCACTTTTCTACAGCTTTCTATGTACACTTACGAGTATAACCCTTGATAATGCCTTTGTCACTGAAATATGAGGTGAATGTGTTATGGGTATTTGGGGAAAAAAATCAAGACTGTCATCTTGCACAGCTTTGGATCTGAAATGCAAATGCATCAATACAAAAATCTGTATGCAGTGATATCTCTTTGGTGGCTACCTGATAATTATTTAAAAACCTTACCTTTCTGTGACTTGCCAATAAGCTTCAGTAAACGCTGCTTTTCTGTGTTTTTTTGTTTTTTTTTGTTTTTTTTTTTTTTACATTATTCCTTTCTCCTAATTTTTATAGGTTTGCTATGGTCACTAAAAATAAATGTTGAATTAAATATTTGACTCATTTGTTTTAATTTTCTTTCAACAGAGACAAGTTGTAAAGCCAAGAAATAACAATGAATTCAGAATTTGTAGCAACCTGTAAACTGTAGTCATACTACTGAGATTTCCTTTACCTTTCCTTTTTACCTCTATATAATCCGAATTCGTTTTATTTTTTTAATTTTTTAATGTTTTTTTATTATATTATGTTAGTCACCATACAGTACATCCCTGGTTTCTGATGTAAAGTTCGATGATTCATTAGTTGTGTATAACACCCAGTGCACCATGCAATACGTGCCCTCCTCACTACCCATCACCAGTCTAATTTTCTCTGCTATGTAGAGGTTAAGAATGTATTCTTCCATTTTCCAAGTATTTGATTTTTTTTTGTTTAAACTCTTGTGACTACATAGTTTTCATTTCAAGCAATAATATTATAGAATTTTTATTTCTGAAATGTAATTATAGTTGATTATTTTTCCTAAATACTTTTTAAAGGTTTAAAATAAAGTGCAAAAGTGCAAATTCTCATTTAAAAGTTAAAAGTTAAAAAATTTTTCACCAATTCAAAAGTGTCAACAATTCAAAATTTTAAATATGCATCATTTTCCTCCATTTAATTTACTTTAAAATTTCCATTCTCGTATATCAGTGCCACTTAAGATTATCATGACTTATTTTTGCTTTGATATCTGTATGGTCTAGACTTTTCTTTATTGCTACTGTTATTTGTTTTTGTTTGCAATTACTAATAAGTATATGATAAATATTTATTCCTCAATAATACGCTTTTTTGGCTGATCATTCATCTTGCAGCTGTACTATGTCATTTAATATATTTATAGGTCTTTTCATTTTTCTGGTCTTTTCTATACACTATCTTTTCACCTTGTTTCTGTTGATGTCTACTTTTGTGATTAGGAAATGTATCCAGTTGGTTTGAGTTGGCAAAGATGGCCAAGAGATTCTGTGATTTTGTGGATAGCACTTAAGTTGAATAGATGGTAATTAAATTAAATCAAATTGTAATTAAAGTAGGGCTACCACATCTTATTTATAATATAATTTAGAAAGTGTGTATGTTATTACATATATGTAATATAACCTATGCATTATATAAAAGATTTAGACTGTTTGTCTTTGCCCTCTGAAATTCCTTGTTATATTAGTGCATACCATATTTTATGTAAGATATGCCCGGACATAATTTAAGACATATTCTTCTTGCCATGCCAAATGCTATTTAATACAAATATGATAAAGAAAATAAGAGTAGAATAGAGCATAACAAAAATATGAGAAGCTGTGTCTGCTTCCAAATAATTGATAGATATGGTGATAACATATTTTGTTGAGCATTTACTGTGTGCCAAACAAAGCCAGAGGCATATATACGTGTATATGTTATCATAATTTATCTTCGCAAGATAACTTTCAGGTAGGTACTAGCAATATCCAAATGCTAATCTCACATAATGGAAAGCAATCTTTCTAGTCCTTCAGGCAAAGATTTAAGAGTAATCCACAATTATCTTGTTATGTCACACACCTGACATCCACTCCAACAGCATCCTATGTGGACTCTGAATACAGACTATAGCCAGAGTCTATCTCTCAGCACGTTCTCTGCCACCACACTTGCCCGAGGGACCACACTTTCAAAAGTACTGCCGCAGGCCCCCGGCTTGTTGCTCTGTTTGAATTTAGCTCTCTTGAATCTAATCTCATTGCAAGGGCCAGAGTGGTAAAACAGTAAGTTGGATCATATTGCTTCCACAAATCCTACCAGACCTCTCCTCCCACTAAGAATGAAACCAGAACTTTTACAGGAACCCACTGGTCCAAAATGATGCTGTCTCCACCCCTTACATCTAGTAACTCATTCCTTGTCATTCTGTCCATCATGCTTACTTTATCTCAATAACATGCCCTCCTGGGCACCTGGATGGCTCAGCCCTTTAAGAATCCAACTCAATTTCAGCTCAGGTCTTGATCTCAAGGTTGTGAGATGGAGGCCCACATCAGGGTCTGTGCTCAGCAGAAAGCCGGCTTCTCTCTCTCTCTCTCTGATCCTTTCCCTCTGCCCCTCCACTGCTTGTGCTTGCTTTCTCTCTAACATGAATAAATAAACCTTTTAAATCTTAAAAACAAACAAACAAAAAAAAGGACTCCTAACTCTCTCTGTGCACGTTAGTCTCGGTAGTACCTAGAATTTTCCCTTTTCTTCTCTCTACCCTGCAACTTCCTTTTCATATACAAATGTATGATTTTTTCTTATTCTTTACTTAATAAGAATATCCCTTATCACCTGATTTAAAGTTCTACCTGCTTCTCGCCCTCTTCTATGCTTCATTTGTTTCCCATAACTGTTTCTCTCCAACTAATAAAGATACATATTTGACTTATTTTACACACACACACACACACACACACACACACACACATAGTGTGCATTTTTTTTTAAGTAGGTGCCATGCCCAGTGTGGAGCCCAATATGGGACTTGAACTCATGACTCATGACCCTGAGATCAAGACCTGAGCTGAGATCAAGAGTCAGACGCTTAACCAACGGAGCCACCCAGGCTCCCCCAACTAACATTTTACATATTTATCTTGTGCCTTTTGTTTCTTGCATTCCTCCCCTATTGCCCCTATATCATGAGCCAGGATTTTTACTTACTTCAATGTTGTACCCCATCATCTAGAAAACTGCCTTAATAAATGTATCTGAAGAAAGAATTTTGCAGATAATAAGCCTGGGGCACAAAGAGATTGAGTAACTGGTTCATGGTCACTCCACTTTAAAGAACAAGCCCACATTAGAACTGAGACCATTCAGCTCTAGAACTCACATTCTTCAACATCAGTCCGGGCTGAGAATACAGCTATTATCAGATGTGAAAACAGAGAATTCACCATCATAGTAAAGAAAGCATTAAGTAAAACACCAGCGGCTGCTAAGAGGTAGATGTTTCTGGACTCTAGAGTTGCTGGTGGAAGAAAGCACGATTTTGACAATGCTAACTAAATTTTCTCAAGCATACAGGCACAATCCTACTTACAGAAAGATGATTCTGGAAAAAAAAAAAAAGGAACAATTTATCTGACGATAGAATTGTTCTGGAGAGAAAACCTGTAATCGTCAAGGCACAGGATATGGTGGTATAGCAAAGGGATTCGGAAACAGTGTCTCAGCAAAGAAGAAACAAGTACCCTCGATTAGAACGTAGCAGAGTTTAGCTGGCTAGGTTTGTGGATGGCTCCTAGGCTGCTTCTATGCTGTGGCATTGCTGTTCCAGATCTGGTCCTTTTCAGCATCATTGAAAAGCACTCTGCACATTGCAGTCTGAGAGAAAGGGGAAATTGTCACATTGGGAAAATAATTCCCTGATTTTTGTTCATACAGACTTTTAAGGAGTAATTCAATTTATTTAATAGATATAGGACTATTCAGGTCACCCATTTCCTCTGATGGGAGCATCTTTAAGCAATTGTATATTTCATTTAATTTTCAAAATTATTAACAAAGTGTTGTTTGTAATATTCTATTATTATCCTTTTTTTAAAAATATTTTATTTATTTATTCATTTGAGAGAGAGAGAGAGAGAGAGAGAGAGAGAGCATGAGCAGGGGAGAGAGGGAGAGGGAGAAGCAGACTCCTCCATGAGCAGCGAGCCATATGCGGGGCTAGATCCCAGGAACCTGGGATCAGAACCTGAGTCGAAGGCAGCCGCTTAATTGACTGAGCCACCCAGGCACCCTGTTATTATCCTTTTAATATTTGTGGGGACCAAGTGACATCCCTTTTTTCATTCCTGATTATTGATAATATGTATCGTCTCTCTTTTCAATGGTGACCATGGGAATTATAATACGCGTATTTAATATACCACAGTTGACCTAGAATAACATACGACATAACTTTTAATATCAGAAACTTAGAGCAGTAAAGACCAAATTCTTCATTTTTCTTTCTATTTTTGTCATAAATTCTACTTTCATGGATAATTTAAACCAAAATGCATCAGCATAGCTTTACTTCAGTCATTTACTCTTTAAAGAAATTACAATTAAATATCCAATATTTGTTATATTTATCTTCATTCTAATATTTTTGGTTTTATTAATTTCTTTGTGTAGACACATATTTTCTTCTGTTATACTTCTTTTGGCTGAATAATTGTTGGAACACAAGTTTGCTGGATATAAATTATTTCAGTATGTGTATATTTATTTCCTGAAAAGTCTATTTTGTTTTTATATTTCTAAGATATTTCAAACATTTCTATGGATATTAAATTCTGGATTGGCAGTGACTACCTTTCACTATTTTAAATGTGTTTCTTCATTATATCTGGTGTGAATCATTTCTGATGGCATCCACTGTAATCCTTATATTTTTCTTCTGTATGTGACATGCATTTTCCTCTGAATGCTTTCATAATTTTCTATTTATCTTTATTATTAATCAGCGATACTAGTGAGTCTAGGTGTGTTTTGTTTGTTGTTTGGTTTGCTTTTTGTATTTTTCCTTCCTAGGGTCTACTGACCTTTCAGACTCATGGTTTGATATTTCCTTAATTTTAGAAAAGTCCCTTGGCTGTTATATTTTCAAATATTTCTTATGATTCACTCCTTCTCTATTTTTGTTATGTATATTAGACTGTTTGATATTATGTCACAATTGTTAGATACTTTTATTCTTATTTTTTTCTATAGATTTCATTCTGTTTGCTTAATTTCTATTGTTTATCTATCTTCAAGTTTTCTGATTTTTTTCATCTTTTTTGATTTACTAATGATCCTGTTGAAAGAATTGTTTGTCTCTAATACTGAGAGTGTGTGGGTATGTGTTGAATGCCTAGCATTGGACACTTCTTTAGGGTTTCCATCTATCTGATGAAATATATACTCACATATATATTGTTTACTGTCTCCACTAGATCTTACTTTTTTAAGATGTGTTTGTTTACTTTAGAAAGAGAGAGAGAATGAGCATGGGGAGGGGCAGAAGGAAAGGGAGAGGATCTCAAGGAGACCCTGGGCTGAGCATGGAGCTGGACATGGGGCTGAATCTCACAACCCCGAGATCGTGACCTAGCCTAAATCAAGAATCAGATGCTTAACCAACTGAACCACCCAAGCACCTGTCCACTAGACCTTTTAGCCTAGTAATTAAATCTTTTCAAGACACCTAGAAACACCTGTTTTGGAAAAGTTCCTTTTATTACTATTCTTATGAGCTATTCTTACTATTCATGGCTGCGTACAGCAGAGACTTATAGTGAAGGTAAATTCTCTCTTTCTAGGCTTCTCTTCTTTTCCCAATAGCCCAAACCTGGCTTTAACATATTTCTCTCTCTCTCTCTCTCTGTATATATATGTATTATTAACATATTATTAACATCTCTCTCTGTGTGTGTATATATATATATAATTTATATATATGATCTCTCTGTATATAGATATCTATATACATGTATGTCTATTTAGCTAATTTCTTCCTATATTCTTGCATGGTGGCCACATCATTCTCCCACCCTTTCTGAAGGTGAAACAGTTCCTGTGTCTCGTCTCCTCCTGGAGGGGCTTTTCTCCCCTGGTAATTCAGATTATTTGGATGTTTTCAAACTCCGCTCTTTGACAGAGTCATGAAACGTTATAATTTGTAGATTATCTGGATGTTTTAAAACATTATTTGCAGCTTTCCACATCCTGAGTGAAAGTGGAAAATTTATACATTTATTTATTTAAATTTTTAATTACAGTGCAGTTAACATGCAGTATTACATTAATTTCAGGTGTAAAATACAGGGATTCAGCAATTTTGTATATTACTCAGTGCTTGTCAAGACAAATATACTCTTAATCCCTTCACCTATTCATACACCATTTTAAATCCCAACCAGTGCTGTAATTTCTACTTAATGCCCCACGTATCAGTGCAATATTTATTGGGATTGTAGTTTCACCTCTTGAAAATGTAACAAAATCTCAGAATCAGCATAGATATAACTGATAAAACTGATCTCATTTCTTCCTTCCTTCCTTTCTTTTTTTTTTCCTTTCTTCCTTCCTCTCTCTCTCCCTTCTTCCCTCTTTTTTACTTTTTACTTTGCCTTCATCTTATTTATCATTCATATTCAAAATCTGACAACTCTATGTGTTTCAGTAAAAGGAATAAATTATCAAATCTAGTGGGAACCATTTTAAATATATTCCTTTCTCTCTTATTTCTGCCAATGACTTAAAGATGATTTTCCATACCCCATAAATTATACTCTGGAAGCCAAATGATGCAGTTGGCAAAGTGAAAAAAATCAGTGTATTCTTTCATTCCATGTACCAATGTGCTTAAAAGCAGGGACAAACAACCAACGTACTTTTTGGTTTTACTCAATGCTAAAAATGTCCTTTATTTATGAAATAATTTCTCTTTAAATCATTTTTCATTGTCTCTTTTAATCTTTGTTCCTGAAACTGTAAGGTTATAGGTACAGGGAGCAAAATTTTGTGTGTAGATCACTAGGCATAATAGTGAGTGGTGCCACTTCCTTTGCAACCTTTTGAATCCTGGACCTGTGAATCCTGGCTACGGGAGAAACAGCACCATGTCCTACATGCTCCTTCAGAGCATATAGAGCCTTCGTTTACAATCTCTGTTTTTAAAAAATTTACGATGACTAGAAAGACACTAATAAACTGAAACAAAATATTTTTATCATAATTTCTTCAGCTGGAGACAATGTACCGCATTCTTAATTTGTTTCGATTTAATGTTTAGTCTGAAAAATATAATTAATTAATAAACCAATTTTTTGAAATACTCTTTTCATCGCCTCTTTTACATCTTTGTTCCTTAAACTGTAGATGATGGGATTCAGCATGGGAATCACAATCGTGTAAAATATCGACACTATCATGTCATGGTCCAGAGCGTAGCTGGAACTGGGTCTCACATACATGAAGAGAACTGTACCATGAAAAACTGACACTCCAGTCAGGTGAGAGCCACACGTAGAGAAGACTTTCCGCCTCCCCTCAGCAGAACGCATCCTCAGAATGGCCAACAGAATGAAACCATAGGAGATGAGAACGATCAGGATAGTGACGATCTCAATAGCGCCCACGAAGTAGAAGAGCAGCAGCTGGTTTGCGTGGGTGTCAGAGCAAGAAATGGCAAGGAGCGGAGGGATGTCACAGAAGACATGTCTAATTTCATTGGACGCACAGAAGGAGAGCCTGAACGTGGCCACCGTGTGTACAGAAGCATGCAAAATGCCACCGACATAGGAAGCCACGATGAGTGGCACGTAGACGCTGGGCGACATGCTCGCGGAATACAGGAGAGGGTTGTAGATCGCTACGTAGCGATCATAAGCCATGGCAGCCAGGAGAAAGCATTCTGTGGTCCCAAAAGTGACAGCGAGAAACATCTGGGCTGCACATCCAAGGAATGAAATGACTTTATTCTTTGATATAAAATCTACTAGCATATTTGGGGTAATTACTGAGGAATAGCAGGCATCCAGGAATGATAATACGCTCAGAAAATAGTACATGGGATTGTGGAGCCGGGAATCCCCAATGACCAAAACAACTAAAACCAAATTTCCCATCATAGTAAAGAGGTAGATTGCTAGAAACAGGAAAAACAAGATTGTCTGCAGCTCGGGCTTATCTGTGAAGCCCTTCAGTACAAAAATGGTGACTTCAGTGACATTCTTCATGCCGATACCTCATGGAACAAGCTTGAAGATATTAATAAAATTGTAATTCATATTAATATGATAAAAGTGAGCAGTTGTGCAACTCAGGGATAGTGAACTCTGTCCTCATATTTATTTCATGGCAAGGCATAATTTCCCAGCAGCTGATCAGAAGACGGTGGGAAGATGGCCGGTCAAAGGTTCACGCCAATCACTGCAGAATTAAATGGAATATTTGAGTGTTTACTCACTGGCTCAACTTATGTCATTTCTAAAGTTGTGAGGTCAAATGGTTAATTTACCACTGAATTCTATTAGCTATTATCCTTTTAAATCACATTAAACCACAAACTGAACAGCTAAATATGTTTTTCTTATAACATACGAACACAAAATAGTCTAACAGTGAACACAACATTGGAATTCACACCAGAATTCTAAACCTTTCAGAAATTGTGTAAAATTATTTGCTACAATCTACTCACCTATAGAATTAGGGCAGGATTCATTCCCAGGTCTCCCTCAGACAGCAGGCACTTTTCACCTTTTCCATTGTTTCTTATTATGCCACTGCTTCATTCGCAACTGACTTTCCTCCCCAACACCTCCACGGACGTAGAACTTAACATGGCTTTTTATGTATTTGAATATTTTTTAAGTCATTAGGACTAGAGAAACATAACAAGATAAGGAACATTGTGAAGTGGCTTCTACAATAACTGGCTCACAAAATAAAAGAATTGTTATTTTCCTTATTGTATCAAACTATAAGCCCCCAGAGAGTTGAATGAGTCAAGTGTCTTCTGGGCTCCTATTGATAAATTTTATCTTGTTTTACTTGAACTGGTCTGTCTTCTCACATGAGGAAAATGAACACATCCATCTACTGGGAGCCTTCTTATTACTTTTACAAACAGAAATTCATTATTTTCTATTACCTTTGTTTTATGCCAGGAAGCGCTATTTTCCAATTCGTAGCCAGACTTTGCATGAATCTGGTTGGTGATAAATGCTTTCTATTCACCTATGTGACAGGCAACAAGGCTTTAGTATTGGGGATGTCATAGCATATTTAACTTTGTTGTTTGAGGTTTCACATCCTATATATTCTGCAAATTATCTGAAAATTTCTCTTCCCTACAGAACAGCAAAGGTAGGTTTACGTTCATTATGAATATGGTTCATTTAGATTGGTTATATCCACTTACTCAGCTGTTTATAAACCCCACGGGAGGTGCCCCAACAGGAATATGCCCCAATTATCTTTGGTTCAAAATAACAGCCCAAGAATTTACTCAATAATGAAAAAGTAAGAAGTCTGGAATAATCTACTACATGTTAATGTTTTATAAAATAAATACTTATTTGATTTCTGGTTTAAAATAATGCCTTAAGAAAAAATAGGTATATATTGACAATAGATAAGAAATCTTTAGATCTGAGACATACACTTATATAATAGCTCTGACACTTGGTTAGAACTAACTTCCCTAAGAAGCAATTTCCTCATTTTGGCAATAGAAGCAATTTTATTAGAATAAATCAAATGTATTACACTTTTACTCTGTTCAAATTATAAAGTGTGTGGTTTTAATGTGTACATTTAAAAGTATACATTTTGAGTCTGTTGGATTATTATTGAAGGTAGTAGGAAAAGCCCCCAAAATTCTATAGAAATGTGGAGGAGATATTAAAAGCTTAAAGCTCTGTGGGACTTGATAAATCATGTAATTTTGTAAAATGTAAATGCTAATTTAGCATTTACTCAGATTAAATAAACATATCTATTGATTGGTTGAAAACAGATATATACATACGCAATTCACACACACACACACAGAGAGAGAGAGAGAGTGAGCTAGGACCAAAATCCAGACATTTAACACTTGTAGACCTATGTCTACTGGGACACCCAGTAGAATTTTTATTTTTCTTGAATTTTTTTGGATAGTCCCTGCTCTTACCCGGGCTTAATCAGTGTCATGAAGGATCCATGAGAGACTGAAAAGGATCTCAGAAATATGCAGCACATACTCCCTTTGAAAAGGACAAGGCTTCAAGGAGAAGAAAATGCTGAGAACCATGTCAGTTGGGTAGGGCAAATACACTAGGAAGGGAAGTTTCAACAATGGAGGGTCTTCTGAAAGATGGAGGACCCAAAAAGGATTGCTAGAGGTGTGTGCAAGTCTAAAGTATAGAGTATTCTGGAGAAGGCAACATCTGCTTAGACCCAAGGAACAGCAGGCAGAAAGCACTCCTGAAAGCTTAGCTCTGGGACTTAAAGGAGCTGTACAAGAATATTTTAAGACCATCATAAAAACACGAGAGTGATCTTTTTGGACACAAAACTGGAAAACCTACCCATGTATCTCCAACTTCACATGTGCCTCCTTCTGATAGTCAAAATGCCCATCATACTGACACAATGAAGGAAAAAAGGGTTACTACTGAACTCCATATAATTATATTTAAATTGAAAAAGGATAAAAATAACCAAGTAATGTTCAAAATCAGAGCATCGAATAAGACCATAAAAGGATCAAATGAACCATATCAAATCCATCTTAAAGTAATATAAAACCAAAAAAAATTTTTTTTTAAACGACTAAGAACTCAAGAAAATCAAATGTGTCAGGAATGAGACAACAATACATCATAAGGATATGCAAATATGACACAAAGAACTCAGAATAATAAACCAGGAAGTGGAAATAAAACAAAAATTCAGGGGCGCCTGGGTGGCACAGCGGTTGAGCATCTGCCTTTGGCTCAGGGCGTGATCCCGGCGTTATGGGATCGAGCCCCACATCGGGCTCTTCCACTATGAGCCTGCTTCTTCCTCTCCCACTCCCCCTGCTTGCGTTCCCTCTCTCGCTGGCTGTCTCTATCTCTGTCAAATAAATAAATAAAATCTTTTAAAAAAAAATTCAGTAAGACTGAGTGGTCAGTAATAGTATAATTAAGGAAAGTAAAGAGAGAGATGAAGAAAAATCAATTTCAAGTAAAGAAATATAATTAAGAATATGATAGAAAATGACAGACCTAAAAGAACTAAATTATAATTTTAAAAACAATAGAAATGTGACTCATACAAACATAAAATTGACACATAAAAAATGTATAACCATCTCAGTAGTGGGTATACAAATAAAATGAGAGATAGAGTTTTTAAGTAACAAGGGTTTATGGCATTTATTAGAAAAGTTATGGCACAATATTTTGTTTCCTTTTTAATTCCATTGAAGAAAATGAGCACGGAGAAAAGTACATACGTCTTAAGTGTACACATTGATGAATTTCTTGATGAGGTGAGGGGTGGAGGGAGAGGGAGAGAGAGAATGTTAAGCAGACTCCACACCCAGTGCGGAACCAATGCAGGGCTCCATCTCACAACACTGAGATCATGACCTGAGCCAAAACCAAAAGTCGGGCACCTAACTGACTGAACCACCCAGGCATCCCAGCTTGATGAATTTTTAAATTGAACATACCCCTGTAAACAAGCCAAGGAAGTAGAACATGGCCAGAACCCAAGGAGCCTCTTATACCTTTTAGTCTATATCTCCCCTGAAAAGATAACCGCAGTATGAAGCAAAGGCTAATCTATGTAAGAGTTTGTTTGTTTGTTTGTTTGTTTTTTAAAGTTGGGGCTATTGTTTTTTTAATATAAATACAGAAAATCTACCATTTATATGTGCCAGATAACGTGAATTTAAATGGACATACACATCGGTGTAACAACAATCATGTTATGGGTGATAGAAATATTCTATATCGTAGAATTGTAGAATTCCCCTGTTAATATCTGCAAAAATGCTTTTTTAGTTTTAACTAGGACTGCATTAAATATATAGATAATTTGGGATTGCAAATTAATTAATTTTAATTAATAGATCCTTTATTTATAATTCAGTTCCCTATCAGTATCAGCTCCCTTCCTTCCTTCCTCCCTCCTTCTTTCTTTCTTTCTTTCTTTCTTTCTTTCTTTCTTTCTTTCTTTCTTTCTTTCTTTCTCTTTCTTTCTTTCTTTCTTTCTTTCTTTCTTTCTCTTTCTTTCTTTCTTTCTTTCTTTCTTTCTTTCTCTTTCTTTCTTTCTTTCTTTCTTTTTCTTTCTTTCTCTTTCTTTCTTTCTTTCTTTCTTTCTTTCTTTCTTTCTTTCTTTCTTTCTTCCTTCCTTCCTTCCTTCCTTCCTTCCTTCCTTCCTTCCTTCCTAAATTCAAATTCCATGACCAACATTCCCTATCTATTAATTTAGGTTCCCTAGGTGTTGAGCTTACACATCAATGTATTTTCAACAAATTTTTGAAGAATTTAAGTACATTACCAGGAGCTGGTTTATAGGTGAGTATATAAGTTTTCCAAGACAAGACAAGACCCTGATCAACACAGAAAGTTTGACCTTTATCTCTGCCAGATCTCTAATATCCTGTTTTATTACATAGAATGTTAAAGTTATCTGTATACTTCCCCATCTCTGCTTTCAATACTTCCTGTTTATTCATAGCCTTTCTCCTTGGTAAACTCTCAGTGAGCTTAAATATATTTCTCACGGCACTTAGAAGGATAGCACTTTAGGGGCACCTGGGTGACTCAGTCATTAAGCGTCTGCCTTCAGCTCAGGGCATGGTCCCGGCATTCTGGGATCGAGCCCCACATCAGGCTCCTCCGCTGGGAGCCTGCTTCTTCCTCTCCCGCTCCCCCTGCTTGTGTTCCCTCTCTCGCTGGCTGTCTCTCTCTCTCTGTCAAATAATTAAATAAAACCTTTAAAAAAAAAAAGGATAGCACTTTAAAAGTTAAATAAATATGGTAATCTTTATTAAAAGACAAGGAAATAGATTATTTTCTCAGGAAGAAAGAAGTGGATTTTGGAGAATTTCAGTCAGAGACCCCATGACACATAGCTATTTACTGTCAGAGCCAGGATTATATCCTGTAGCATTAGGATTCTAGCCCTATGCTTATCCTTTCTGCACTAAGAATTATTTTATACCAGAGGCCAAAGGGCATTCATGTAATCATTTTATCTTGTATTTCATTGTTCCAGAACCATTCACTTACTATGGGAAAAAAAAACAAAAAACAAACACAAACAAACATGAAATTATCTGACTTTTCTGTTCCAGAAGATAATTAGTGTATTTTCTCCTTGGGGCATCCCTGTGGACTTCAAGAAGAGCTCGAGAACCTGGTATAAAGTCCAAATGCTTAGCGTTCATAGGGTACCTTAACTGAGTGAGCAGTTCATTTCCACAGGTAAGAGGAAAGGTTTTCTTATGACTTACACAATATTTCAGAAGTCATAACTTTGAATCTTCAACTAGTTTCTATGTTTTAATATTTAAATTTGAAACAAACATTTCTAGTTAACTTAGAGTTGAGTTAAAATTGAATTAGGGAATTCCAGGGAACATAACAGGGATAAGAAAGACTACAGACATATTTAGGTCAATAGGTTTGTAAGTTAGAAATTTGGGGGCGCCTGGGTAGCACAGTCGTTAAGCGTCTGCCTTCAGCTCAGGGCGTGATCCCGGCGTTCTGGGATCGAGTCCCACATCGGGCTCCTCGGCTGGGAGCCTGCTTCTTCCTCTCCCACTCCCCCCGCTTGTGTTCCCTCTCTCGCTGGCTGTCTCTCTGTCACATAACTAAATAAAATCTTTAAAAAAAAAAAAAAAAAAAAAAAAAAAGAAATTTGATTCCATTTTCTTGATGAAAGATAATAGTTGGAATAAAGGTAGTAGAAATAAGGGATTATATTACAAATTTAGGAAAATTATTAAATAGAGAGAAAATTAACTATCAACCAACCACTGGGTACAAACCATTTTGGGATCATAATGGTTTTTTGTTTGTTTGTTTGTTTGTTTGTTTTGTTTTTTTGTTTTTTTTTTCAAATGGAAGGTAATGCATTGACTTTAAATTTGTTTTACTAGTCAGCTACTTGATCAAGAAGCCACTTCAGTTTTGTTTTCTTTTTTTAAATCATGGCCTGCTTAAACTTGATGGCTTTATAAAAGAACTCAAACACATGAGGATATTATTTTGTATTGTTTCTAGGAGATAACACTTCCAGAATTAGGGCATATCACAATGAATTTGTGACATGGTCAAGTGGACACAGTTAAAGTATGGGACAGAGAAACCTGGTCTTGGATCCTGGCTTTGCTACTAACTAACTGTATGCCCTTGGGCAGGTTATAGGTTGGGCTGTTTCTCAATTTTCTCATCTATGAAAGGATCCTAAATTATTTAGTTTGCAGGTTGCTATGCAGATTACATAAGATCATGTACGCAAAATTTCTGACCCTTAGTATTATGTGGTTAATATTATGTGGTTGCTGCTATCATAGCTTCCCTTCTCAGGTTTAGCAATGATAACATTTTTCTCATGGGTATACTCTACTTTATGTTTTCTAACTGCATTACAGTTGAAGAATTGACAATTTTAGTCTTCCAGATTGGTCTATTTTGTTAACACTGATGGTCTGTAATTTTGTCTATCGAGGTCCTATTTCTTACACTGAAATTAGCTAGATATAAACACAATCAGTTTTAATTTCCTTAAATATTAGTTGGTGAAAGCCTGTTTGAAAAGCATTTTGGAAGAAGTAAACTATATTTTTTTGTGTTTCATCCCTGCAGTTCCCTAGAGTGAAGGAGATAATTGCTCTATTGGGACATGATTTGGATTAAAGGATGCCTTCATCCACAAGCTACCTTCTTGCACTACAGATAAAATCAGATAAATTAAAAATTGTAGGAAAATTATTATGGACAAAATCATCAGGGGGATGCAAGTAAACCTACTGTCACTTTACTGACATGCCCAAAGCACAATTTTTAAGGTGCCTGATACCATAGAATATTGGGATGGTCAGAAAGGGCCACCCTATATGACAAGATGAAATTAAGTCTAACATCCCACGCTATACTCATCTGAGAATATTTTTAAATTAAATAATTTCACATTGTTTTTCTCATTTAAATGCATCACAATTTTGTGATATACATACTGTTGCTCCCATTTTGACAACTGTGCACACACAGAAAAAAGGAATCTCACACTCATTGTACAAAATCTAGGGTTAGTACTCACGTATGTAATTTTTATTATACTACCTTCAGACTTTTAAAATCCTATCTTCATGTATCTTTGAGGATTTTAAGATCTTGCAATATGAAACCAGGTGAGAGAATTTTAACAGAAACTAACTGGAAATCAACTCCCTTGTTGGCACAATTTTTAACATGGCAAATTTAGCCAACAACTTAATAACATAATTTATTTAATTTATTTATACAGGATAATGCATTCACTTGAACCCAACTTCCAAGTCCATCACTGCCTATTCCCTCACTGCCAAGGATTTCAATGTACCTTTCTAAGAAACAAACCCAAGGATACATAGGGTGTATTCTATGAACAACAACAACAACAACCTTTATAACCTCTAGATAAAAGGTGAAATGCCAGGGTCTCCATCAGATTTAGGTTTATACAGGATTCAGAAGGAAAACGTGACTGAGGTCACCACGTTTATGCTGACGGGCTTCACAGATGATATTGACCTGCAGGTCTTCCTATTTGTACTATTTCTGGCCATCTATCTTTTCACTCTGGTAGGAAATTTGGGAATGGTTATATTGGTCATTGGGGATTCCCGGCTCCACAATCCCATGTACTATTTTCTGAGCGTGTTATCATTCCTGGATGCCTGCTATTCCTCAGTTGTCACCCCAAAAATGTTAGCCAATTTCCTAGCAGAGAATAAAGCCATTTCCTACCTTGGATGTACAGCCCAGATGTTTCTCTTTGTCACTTTTGGGACCACAGAATGCTTTCTCCTGGCTGCCATGGCTTATGATCGCTACGTAGCGATCTACAACCCTCTCCTGTATTCCGCGAGCATGTCGCCCAGCGTCTACGTGCCACTCATCGTGGCTTCCTATGTCGGTGGCATTTTGCATGCTTCTGTACACACGGTGGCCACGTTCAGCCTCTCCTTCTGTGCGTCCAATGAAATTAGACATGTCTTCTGTGACATCCCTCCGCTCCTTGCCATTTCTTGCTCTGACACCCACACAAACCAGCTGCTGCTCTTCTACTTCGTGGGCGCTATTGAGATCGTCACTATCCTGATCGTTCTCATCTCCTATGCTTTCATTCTGTTGGCCGTTCTGAGGATGCGTTCTGCTGAGGGGAGGCGGAAAGTCTTCTCTACGTGTGGCTCTCACCTAACTGGAGTGTCAGTTTATCATGGAACCATCCTCTTCATGTATGTGAGACCCAGTTCCAGCTACGCTCTGGACCATGACATGATAGTGTCGATATTTTACACGATTGTGATTCCCATGCTGAATCCCATCATCTACAGTCTGAGGAACAAAGATGTAAAAGAGGCGATGAAGAAATTGTTTGGTAAAAATTGGTTATGTCAATGATGTATATACGGTTCACATTAACCACTAAATTAAGAAAAGTTAGGAACATTTATTGTCTGAATATTAAAATGGTTGTGATTGTATTAGTTTGCTCAGACTGCCATACCGAAGTGCCACAGACTGCTGGCTTAACAACAGATATTCATTTCTCACTGTTCCAGAATCTACAAGTCTGAAGGTGCAGGAGGGAGAATTTCCTCTGAGGCCTCTCTCCTTCACTTGTGGGTGGCAGTCCTTTTATTTTTTTATTTATTTTTTAGTGGCAGTCTTTTCTTTCGATTTCCACATGGTCGTTTCTCTCTGTGTCTCTGTGTTCTGAATATACGTGTGTGTGTGTGTGTGTGTGTGTGGACACTGGTATGTATTTATTAAATATAAATATATTCATATGTACACATATTTATTATATACAAGTATATTTATACTGGAAGAGTCACATATGCCTGTGATCTTTCCTTTAAAAGCTATAGTATTGCCTTTCACCCACATGTGAGTCAAACTTGATAGTCTCCCATAGTTGCAGTTCTTAATAACTTTATAATTATATCTGACTAGCTTGAAGAAATACCACCCAATTGATAGCAAAAGTCCAGCTCACATAATCCCAGTCCACTTCCCTAGAGTCTCTGGCATCTGTCTCCTGACAAACGCACTCTGCTCCATCATTAAGTCTGTGCGTTGGCGGCAGGGGGCACAGTCAATACATTTAAACTCTGGTGTCATTACCAAGCCGCTTGTGAGGGTGCATCTCTCCCCTTTTTGTTAGTTCATTGAGATGGTGGACATTAAATCCATTTTCACTTCCTCACAAAATACAGAGACCAGGCATTAGCATTTACCAAGATTATACTTAAACCCAAGTTTGACGAAAGACAGGCACACTTCAGAGAGTGACATACAGCAGCTGGCAGAAGCTAAGCTAAGCCCGAGCCCATCTTTGTGGGTTTTCCTGGAACCCTCTACAGCCTCAGCCTTGGCTCTGATTCTTTTGACCATCATCACCCTTGATGCCCTTAGAGATGCCACCACGCCTCAGTGCCCAGACCCAAGAACCACGGTATAGAAATTCACCCTGACTGTACTCATGTTCAGTCCTGCTTCCAACAGACCTCATTTTCATTGAGGGCAGGCGTCCTTCAAAGTTAATTAACTGGAAATGGTTTTGGTTTTCTATCCCTCCCTCCTTCCTTCCTTAATCTTCATTATTATTTTTTTTAAGATTTTATTTATTTATTTATTTGAGAGAGAGAGAGAGAGCGAGAGAGAGCACAAGTGGGAAGGAGAGGGAGATGCAGGTTCTCGGCTGATCAGGGAGCCCGACATGGGGCTTCACCCCAGGACCCTGGGATCATGACCTAAGTGGAAGGTGAATGCTTAACCGACTGAGCCACCCAGGTGCCCCTATCATTCCTATTATTTTTAAGTGTTAAAATCCATTTGGTTCCAATAAGATGATCTCCTTAGAACATAGAACACAACGTAAGGATATTTCCCTAAAGTGGGATTGTTAAGTTTAAATCACACCTTAACTATACAAATATAGACAATCTCTTACAACATCATATACTCCAGCACCCCCAATTTTTCTTCTTTTCTTTTCTCCTATTTGGAAGGCTCTCCCGGCTGCCATTCACATGACTCCTTTTTTAAAATGCCTTTTCTTAGTGAGGATTTCATTGATTACATTATGATAATTGCAATTTACTTTCATTGACTAACCTCATATTCTTTCTTTCTTGAATATAACAATTGCATTTGTTTCATATAATATGTAATAATATGTAATCAATTTATATTTGATTTATTGTTTGATAAAATAAAATGTCGTGTATATATGTATATATATGTGAATATTACTCAGCCATCAAGAAGTATAAAATCTTGTCATTTCTAACAACATGAATGGAGCTAGAGTGTAGTATGCTAAGTGAAATAAGTCAGTCAAAAAAAGACATAGGGGGCTCCTGGGTAGCTCAGTCGTTAAGCGTCTGCCTTTGGCTCAGGACATGATCCCGGAGTCCTGGGATCGAGTCCCACATCAGGCTCCTCTGCTGGGAGCCTGCTTCTTCCTCTCCCACTCCCCCTGCTTGTGTTCCCTCTCTCACTGGCTGTCTCTATCTCTCTGTCAAAAAAATAAATAAAATCTTAAAAAAAAATGCTCTATGATTTCACTTACATGTGGAATTTAAGAAACAAAGCAGATGAACAGAGAGGGAGGAAAGAAAAGAGAGAGAGTGGGAGGGGAGTATTTTGTATTTTCATTATCAATATTTCTGATTTTTCCCATTTTTTACTTAGTAGTAGTTGAGTAACATCTAAAAATGCCTAAATGGAATAGTTTGAGAGTTTTTGAAATCTTCGTTAGTCATCTCCAAATAGAATGCAATTTTTTAAAATTTTGTTTGTTCAGATCTTACTTCTAATTAATATATGGAAGTTTTCATAAATACTGCCCCTACACTTGTAAAGAGAGAGAACTGTCAAAGTCAAAGCTTTATACATTCTTACCTACAAAAACAATCTCATTGAAAATTTAATTTAAGCCTTTATGTCCTAATTAATGTGTTCTTAGCTGAAAATATGTAATACAGGTCTATTAAGTTTCCTAAAGTTAGCAGGCTTCTATCCATTTCTCTCTTTGCATCTGCCATATGAGAACTTTCCTGTTTAGGATATGTGTTGCTAACATTCTAGTTGCATAGATAACATTCGCTGTGGAGTGGCAGAGCCCAAGTGTAGGCCCATGTTCACTGCAATATTAATCACAATACCTAAGATATGGAAACAACGTTAAAATGTCTATTTACGGAAAGATGAATGAAGAAATTGCGGTATACACATACAACAGATTATCCAACTTTCAGAATGAAGGAAATCCTGCCATTTGTAACAACATGAATGAACCAGAACGATGTTTGTTAAGTAAATAAGTCAGATACAGAAGGACCAATAATGTATGAACTCAGTTCTGTGAGTTATCTAAAATAGAGAAACTCCTAGAATCAGGGAATATAAAGGTGGTTTCTATGGGTGGGAGGATGGGGAAATGGAGAGGTCATGGTCAAAGGATACAATGTTTCAATCACTCAAGTTAAGTAAGTGCTGGTATAGTGCCTATACTTAGCAACACTGTGTTATATGCTTAAAATCTGCCAAGAGGGTAAATCTTGTGCTCATGTTTTTACCATGAAATGAGAGCAACAAAGGGGGCCGGGAAACTTGGAGATGTGAAGATAGGTTTATGGCCTTGATAGTGGTGATGTTTTCACAGGTGTACACTTATCCTCAAGTGGTGAACATTAAACAGGTACAGCATTTTACCTGTCAGTTACACCTCAATAACGTTCTAGTATATGTATGTAATAATCACACACACATATATGTGTGTTTTAATACTAGATGAGAATTCTTAAGACATGATAATAGCTCTGATAACTGGGTTAGTATTTAAACTTCTCTGGGGCTTAGTTTCTTCATCTTGGCAATGTAAGTTATTTATATTACAACAAATCAGTATATATGATAAACTATAAAATATAAAATTACACTACATTTTTTGGAAGCTATAGCACATGGATTTAGAGTAACCCAAATTCATTCCATTCATTATAGGTCTACTCTGTTCACATTATCAAGTTCTGTGTATAAAAAGAAAAATATAAAGTTTGGACTTACTTAAATGGTTATTATTCATGAGATTAAAAAAATACAAAATGCTATAAGCATGCAGAATAGAAGACATAGACATTTAAAGCTCAGTATGACTCCAGAAGTCATACAATACTGTGATTCCTGAATACTGATCTATGGCATATTTGGACAACCTGGTAATTTATGTATATCTCTACACAGACACACACAGCCCTAGAACCTACATACAGAAGTTTAACATTGATAGACAAAGCAGGCTTCACAAAAATTTTATTTTTATTCAATTCTCCAGGTGCTCCTGATGAACAGTTGGATTGGAAACAAGAGGTCTAGTGAATAACTTCTCACTTTATAGGTGAGCTAGTGAAACCTGGGGTAGAAAAATGATAATCAGTCATGTATTCATCTGTTCAAAAATACTTCTGCTTACTAAATCGGGGAGACGCAGAAAAATGATGCTGGGGACTATAAACACCAAGGAGAGTGAACAGAAAAATGGCCCAGAGCAGGCCCAGGCCAGGAGGCCCCAGAAGATGGAAAGTTACTAACAATAAGCTAGAGATAACTAGAAGCCCTACTGGGAGCAAGAGATAACCAGCCCTTTCCGCTTCTGTAAAAAACAAGCTTCCTGCCGCAGGCTCCCTGCACTGCTGTTCCCGCCTAAAGCACCCCCCCCCCACTCCCCCAGTTTAAACCCCCTACCAGCAGCCAGCATAGCCCTTGGAACCTGACTGCCTGCAGTCCCCTATAAAAGCCCTATAACCCCATTGCCTGGGGCCCAGAATTTTGGGCACAAACTCATCTGGGTCCGCCGGTGTAAAATCAATCCGAGTTCTCCTACTTCTCTGATTGTCACTTGGTCTTTTGCCGGTCCGATTTCTATTTTTCCTCAGCATAGAAGCAAAACTGAGAAAGAAGGTAAAGTAGGACGCTGCAAGTTGGGACAGGCATACTACAGAGCTTGCGCAGCTCATCTCTGTGCTGATGTTGGAAATGAATCTGAATGAACTGATGCACCATGCCAGGAAGAATTCCTTTTAGTCACCCTCTCGTCACGATGGGCAGACAACGTATGTTACCAGACATCTCACTACATCCTCTACTATGGAAGAGAACAAAAGAAATAAATAATAGAACAGAATTGGAGACTTTCAGTTTCTAGCTCCATAGGTGAGGAGCCTGGAAGACACCACTCTGTCTTATCAACAAGTAAAACCCTGAACAAACTGCAAAAAAAAAAAAGGAAAATCAGTAACTGTTCTTGAATCCTTAAAGAGTGGGAAGCACAGGGCAAGCAGTAGCCTCCAAGATTGAAGAAACAGGCAAAGAGAGGGAATCAAATGTTACCGGGTCAGAAACTCAGGAACAGAAAACACCATGGGAACCAGCGCCTAGAGAAGAACACGGGAGCGATGACTGACCAATTGCTGAAAGTGGAGTCTGATCAACTCTGGGAGTTAAAACTTTCAGGGGGTGGGGCGCCTGGGTGGCGCAGTCCTTAAGCGTCTGCCTTCGGCTCAGGGCCTGATCCCAGCGTTCTGGGATCGAGCCCCACATCAGGCTCCTCCGCTGGGAGCCTGCTTCTTCCTCTCCCACTCCCCCTGCTTGTGTTCCCTCTCTCACTGGCTGTCTCTCTGTCAAATAAATAAATAAAAAGTCTTAAAAAAAAAAAAAAAAAAAAAACCTTTCAGGGGGTATCCAGACAGAGTCCCCCCTTCTCCAGTATTATGAGATTTACCTTCAGGAGCTCGACCAGGTTCCCACAGTAAATATTGAAGAAAACATCCCTCTGCTTCCAGCAGGAGAAGAGAGAAGGAACTATTTGCAAAGAATGCCAAAGCCTGCTCTCAGGAGAAAGGAGTTAACCAGTGCCCACCCTGCTGGCGTATTCTCAGAGCAAGTAAGGAGCGGGGAGGGAAATATCCAACTTCAGCTTACACTAGCCATCCAGACCCACCTAAGGGGGGAGAATAAGACTAAGGAACAATTGTGAATTTCAGTCTGGTGGCACAGGCTCCCTAAAGGACAGAGGCCTGATCTTGAGACTATAGAACAGGTCCCCAGCTCCCACACCCAACCACATCATCACTAAAAGTCCAATTACAGCAGTTCCTTTTACCCAGTACACCTGCCTGGCTACCCAGAACAATAATTATATTTCATACTAAAAGGCAGAATAGAGCACTTTGAAGGCACAAAGCAGAACCAGGCTTGGCAGGGATGTTGGAATTAAATATCAGTTTGGGAATTTAAAACAACTATGATTAATATGCTAAAGATTCTAAGGGTTCAAGTACACTTCCTGGAAGCACAGGGGAGCAATGTAAGTGGAGAAATGGAAATCCTAAGAACATCCAAAAAGAAATACTGGAGGGGCAAAAACACTAACTGAAATGAAGAATGCCTTTAATGGGCAGAAGAGAGAATCTCTGAATGTGAGGACATCTCAATAGAAACTTCAAAAACTGAAAAGCAAAGAGAACAAAGATTGAAAAACAAACAGATAGAATATCCAAAGATTGTGGAACAGGAAAGAAGTAACATTTGAAACAATAATAACCGAAAATTTCCTCAAATTAATTTCAGATCCAGGTCCAGAACATTCAAAGACACTAAGAAAGATAAATGCCATAAAAATTATACACTGACATATCATTTTTGAAGTACAGACAAGAATAAAACAAAATCAAACAAAAATCAAAAAACTTCAGAAAGAAGCTAGAGGAAAAAAACACTTCCCCTATAGAAGAACACATGAGAATCACACCCAACTTCTCAGAAAACATTCAATCAAGAAGGGAGTAGAGTGAAATGATAGAATAATAGGAGAAATGTACTTGATAACATATACTTCTGTGTGTGTCTTACGTGTATGCACGCTTATGTAAGCTTACATATAAGGGCAATGAATGACCAACAATAACAGAGAAAGGGGGAAGGAATTACAAAGCTAAACATGTTCTTAGCATGCAATCCAGCAATCACATTCCTTGGGGTTTATCCAAAGGAGCCGAAAACTTTGGTTCACACAGAAGCTTGCACACAGATGTTCAGAGCAGCTTTATTTGTAATTGCCAGAATTATATCTGGAAGCAACCTGATGTCTTGCAGGAGGTGAATAGATAAATAGACTGCAGTACTCCAGACAATGAATGATTACACAGTGGGGAAAAAAACCAAAACGAAACCAAAAAAAAGAGCTCTCGAGCCATGAAAAGATGAGAGGGAAACAAATGTTTTATTAAGTGGAAGAAGTCAATCTGAAATGCTCCATGCAGTAAGATTTCAACAGTATGATATTTGGAAAAGGCAAAACTCTGCAGAGACTAAAATGATCGGTGGTTGCCAGGGGTTTAGAGAGGAGAGATGAAGAGGCAGGGCACAGAGGAATTTTCGGGCACTAAAAACACTCTGTATGAGACTATAATGATGGATTCATGTTATTATACATTGTTTTCAAATTCATAGAATATTTAACACCGGGAGTGATCCCGAAGGTAAATGGCAGCCTATAGGTAGTTATGATGTGTTAGTGCATGCATGGGGACAAGAGGTATTTGGGAAATCTCTGTTCCTTCCTCTTAATTTTGCTACGAACCTATAACTTCTCTAAAAATTTAAGTCCACAAAAAATGAAAAAGAAAGAAACTAAGATAAGGAAGGAAGAAAAATATTATAAAAATTTTTCATTATAAAACACAGAAGCTCCCCCAAAACACTTCCAAAAATGAAATATACATGCAACAGCAAACAAAATAACTAAAAATGAGCAAAGGCAAAAATGAAAGAAAAAAAAATGACCCCTTTGACAAGAGCCCATCGCAAAAGATCTCTACTAATCCCACATTAAGGGTTCTTAAAGTATCAAGTCACCCCTAAGCAGCAGAATACTATTGAAATCAGCACTTTCACCAAACACAGGGTTAATATGGAAAGGGAAGTATTAAGAGGATCTATGATATTTGGAACCTAGGAATTTTGAAAACTCACATGAGAAAGAGAGGATGATCAGCAAAATTAAGCTGGTGAAATGGAAAAGTCTTTAGATGCCCCAAGTTGAAGATTTAGGACTTCCCCATCCCCACCCAGGGTCAATCGGATGTCACAAAGAGACTATAGGAGACTAAAATGATGGGTGCTCTAGGTCCCTGAGGATCTCAGAAATATGCAACATACATTCCCTTCCAAAAGAATAGGGCTTCACTCTGAGGAATAAAATCCTGAAAGTGGAAAGTCAGTGTATAGCGCAGAATCACTAGGAAGGAAAGTTTGAAATAAGAGGGGGGTTCTGGAAGATGTAGGTCTCAGAAAGTACGTTTACAGCAACATTTAATGTGTAAAGTGTAGAGTAGCGCTTTGGAAAACAGTTCTAGGTAGGAGTGCTAATGAATTAGGCTTAGCTCTGAGACTTCAATTAGTTACACATAAGACAATATTTTAAGACTATAAAAACATGCCCGAGATCCCTTGAGCACAAAACTTGAAAAGCTACCTTGACATATCTCCAAACTACATATATATGTCCTTATGAGAGTCAAAATGCCTATCATACGTAAACATGGGGGAAGGCAGATAAAAGGATTAATGTAATATTATAGTGTTGACCTTTGAACTACATGGAGAATAAGGGTGCCACCCCCTAGTCAAAAGTCTGTGTATAACTTTTGATTCCCCCTAAACTAAACTTACTAATAGCCTGCTGTTGACCAGAAGTCTTAATTGATAAGATAAACAGTTGATTAACACATATTTTGTATGTTATATGTATTATATACTGTATTCTTACAAAAAAATAAGCTATAAAAACAAAAAATGTAATTAATAAAATCAGAAAGAAAATACCTTTCAGTACTGTACTGTATTTACCAAAAGAAACCAAGTGTAAGTGGACCCACATAGTTAAACCTACGTTGTTCAAGGCTCAACTGTAGTATGAAGGGATAACTTGTGAAGTGTTCCAAAGTTACTAAAATCAGAGAATAAAGTAAGGCTGTAGAACAAGCAAACTAATATGGTAATTTAATCTCTCAGAATAATGTCAAACAAACTTTAAAATAATAAAGTTTTATTAAATCATAAATTATATTAGTAAATTACAAAGCAGAAGGCTAGATATTGGAAGGATTTGAAAACATGAGTTAGAGAACACAGAAATTAGCTAGAAATAAAAAAAAAATCAATCAAGGATGATTTAGTAAAATACAATAGCAAGTGCGTTCTATTAGCTGTTTTCATACTTTTTTTTAAAGTAATCTCCACGCCCAACAAGGGGCTTGAACTCACAACCCCGAGATCAAAAGTCATCCTCCACTGGCAGAGCCAGCCAGGTGCTCCTAGCTGATTCCATATTAAATCACATTAAAACCTCAGTGATTGGCTAAAAATATTACTTCCTGACATCCAAACATGTGATATAGTATCAGTATTTATTATATGTTTAAACTTGACTCATTCTGGTAGGTATATAGTATAGGACGACCTTGTTGTGTTCAATTGCACTTCTTTTCTTAACATCAAATGGTGTTTAACTTTTTGACAAGCTTAGTTACCATCTGTGTGTCTTCTGTGGAGAAATGTTTGTTCAAATATATTGCCCTTTTGTTGTTGTTGTTGTTGTTGTTGTTGTGTTTTGTATTGTTTCAGAGTTTTTCATATATTCTGGATATATAGTCTTTATTGGGTAACTGTTGAGCAAATATTTTGTATTAGCCTGTGGTTTATTTATTTCTTCAACAATATCTTTCCCAGAGCAGAAGATTTTAGTTGTGATGAAATACAATATATCCCTTTTTTTCTCCCATGGTTCATGTATTTTGAGATTTATCTAAAAATCTGTGACTAACCCATGGTCACACAGATGCCCAAATTTTCTCTAGAGATGTGTAGCAAAGGATTTATATTAAGGTGTAAGATTCATTTTGAGAAAAGTTTTATATATGTGCAAACAATGAGCCAATGTTTCTTTTTTTGTGTCATAAGGATATTCTACAAATTAAACGCCATTAAAAAAAATACTATCCTTCCTCCACAGATTTTTCTCAGAAATTTTGACAAATATCAATTGGACACAGTCTTCTCTGAGCACAGACCTGATGAGGGACTCCATCTCATGAACCTGAAATCATAATCTGAGTGGAAATCAAGAGTCAGAAACAATCAAGTGAGCTACCCAGGCACTCCTCCTCTTTTAAATAAATTATAGAAACAAGGTGTCAATTCCTGCAGAAATACTTGCTTAATTTTAATTGGAGTTGTATTGAATCCATACAACAATTTAGGATTGCATATAATTAATAGATCAATTTTTCACAGTTGGGCCAGCATCATCTTTTTTTTAATATATATATTCCAATTCCATAAATAGCATTTCCTGTCTAATAACTTACAATCTCTTGAGTGTGGCATCTAGGCATATATAGATTCCACAATTTTTCTAAGAGTTTCTTATGTACATAGTTTCTAGTCTATATTAGTATACAAGGCCTCGAATACAAGACCAAATCCTATACAACCTAAAATATTTGACCTTTAACTCTGCCATTTTTGTCTTACATAGAATATTACCATTTCCTGTATACTGCCCCATCTCTCCTGTCAATAATTCCTATTCCTGTATTCATGTCTTATCTTTCTTATTTAACTCTCAATGAACTTAAATCTGTTTCTCAGACTACTTGGAACTACAGTATTTTAAAATTTATTAAAAATACAGTAATTTTATTAAATGATTATAAAGTCTGCCATAAGTTGTGCTGTTATATTACTTCATTATGTCCATGTTCATAGGATTTTTTTAGATTTTTTGTTTCTTAAGTAATCTCTACACCCAGACTGGGGCTCAAACCCACAGTCCTGAGATCAAGAGTTACAGGCTCCACCAGCTGAGCCAGCCAGGCATCCCAATGTTTATAGGATTTTGACGGAAGTAAACAGGTTATATTTCCAGGAGGAAGAAACTGGATTTCAGAGAATTTAAGTCGTCAACCCAATGACATACAGCTGTTTAGTATCAGAGCCAAGACTATCTCTTATTCCATTAGCTTTCTTTTCCACTGAGGAATCATTTCAAACCAGAGGCCAAAGTGCATTTACGTAATCATTTTCATCATGTAGTTCATTATCCAGAACCACTCACTTGTTTACAATGAAAAAAAAAAACCTCATCTTCATACTTTTCTGTCCCAGAAAAGAATTAGTGCATTTTCCTCTTGGGACATCATTGTGAAGTTCAAGAACTCGAGATGGTATAAGAATCTAAATGCATTGTGTTCATAATGTACCTTACTGGACAGTTCATTTCGCAGGTGAGAGGAGAGGTTTCTTGTAACTTAGAAAATATTTTAGTAACTGGACATATGAATTTGAAACTAGAATGTATGCCTTAATATTTGGGTTTAAGAGAGAAGATTCTAGTTAATTAGTTAATTCAAAGTTATATTAACAATTGATCACTTGCGTTTCTGGGAATACAGAAGGGAAAGCAAAAAGGGCTTCCCACATGTTTTAGTCATTAGAGGTGTAATTAGAAATTTGCTTTAATGTTCTTGGTGAACGATTATGGTCAATTTAGAGATAGTAAAATTAAGGGGCTATATTTAAAGTTTAAGAAAAGTATTAAATGGAGACAAAATTATTAACCAGCTATTGTGTATATACAACTTTGAAATCAATATTTTTCTGATGGAGGGATGTAAAAAAAATTTTTAATTTATTTTATTAGTGAGTTCATCGATCTAGAAGCAAACGTAGTTTTTTTTTTATGGTCTATTCAAGCTTAATTGCTTAAAAAAAAAAAAAACACAGAATTCCAATGTGCAAGGATGCCATATTCTTGATTCTATGTGATAACATTGCCAGAATTATACCATCTCACAATGGGTTTGTAATATTGTCAAGTGGAAATAGTGTAGAGTTTGAAATCAAGAGAAATCTAGGCTTGAATCCTGAATCTCCTAGAAATGATGACCTTTGTCTAGTTATAAGTCTAGTTAGGCAATTTTCACTCTGTAAAATGACACTGAATTATTTAGTTTATCGATTGCTATGTAGACTATAATAGAAAATGTGCACAAAATTCCTACCTCCTAGGAACCAGTTAATGATACGTGGTAGCTACAATCATAGACTTCCTTCTTACTAAGCTGAGTGTTTGCAATACTGTTCCCTTGGGTGTTTGGTACTTTATATTTTTTGACCACGAGTGCTGGGAACTGATCTTAGGGTTAGGGTTAGTCTTCCAGATTGATCATGTTTTGTTACGAATTTACAATCTATATTTTTGTCTTGCTAGCCTCTATCAAAGAGGAACAGCAAGACATAAACACAACCAGTTCTGATTTTCTTGAATATCAGTTCATAGAAACGCCTGCTTGGAAAGCAGTTTGGATGCAGCAGCTACAGCTCATACTTTTTCTCTATCATGACCCCCGTTTCCTATAGCGAAGTAGGTAAATGCTCTAATGCGACGTGATTTGGAATAAAACATACCTTCATTCATAACCACTTTCTTATTCTGCAGGCAAAAGCGGAGAATCAAAGGTTACTAGAATATCATATTGACAAGCGTATCAGAAGAATTTGAGTAAACATATTATTATTTTAATGGCATGCCCCCAAGCAGAATGTAGTGACGGAAATGGATTTTAAAGTTTCTTATGGCACAGAATATTGGGGTTCACTGGGTTCAATCTCAATAGAACAGTATTTTAATATATAGTTAGTGCCATATAACAAATACATGTATAGCTTAGAGAAGTACTTTGATTTTGTTTGGGACCCATTAATTGCAAAATGCTTTTATTATTAAAAATTGCTTTTCTAGTCCCTATTCATTGTATTGGAACTATATACAATTTGGAGGCCATATTTCATGTGTATGCATTTTCACACATAATTAACACTTCAAGCTAATACAAAATATTTTAATGCATCAGATAAATAAACACTCTACAACCAAACCATTGCAGATGTAGTTGAACAAGTATGCCTGAAAATTTGGGTCAATCTTAGTTATTCTTTGGAGATCCAAGGAGAAGTAACTTTTCCAAGTTCACACTGTCACCAGGTATTAAATCTGAGATTGTAATAGGAGGTTTTCTTAATTTTTTAAAAATGTTGCCCCCTGTTTTTTAAGATTTAATTATTAATTAATTAATTAATTAGAGGGGAGAAAGGTGGAGCAGAGGGAGAGGGACAAGCAGACTCCATGGTGAGCTTGGAGCCTGACGAGGAGCTCAGGGTCTTCAGATCATGACCTGAACTTAAATAAAGAGTTGGGCACTGAACTGACTGAGCCACCCAGGCGCTCCTATAATATGAGGTTTAAGAGTCCTAATCTAATCTTAATCTTCTAGAATTGTCTTATCTTAGGCACATCAGTTACACAAAGTTTACACTTGTCATGTCGCTGACCCTTCTCCTGTGTGTATCAGTCAACATGTGTTTTGTGATGGTACCTTTAGCACACTGCCTATCGGTACATTTTTCAAATTTGCTTGAATGTTTTGTTTTTACTGTGCTTATTCTTGTCTGCTTAGTTCCTGTTTTGTATCTGAGTCTCTTTAGTAACTATTTTTGTATGTATTCCATGGATTTGAGAGAAAGGGAGAGAGAAGAGAAGAAAAGGTTGGGAAAGAAAGAGAGAGAATAGGAATTTTTTAAACAGCAATCTATTTTTGGTGATACCCCAAAATGCATTACTCATTTTTATACTGTTCATTGATGTCTTTGTAAATTACTTTACTAATATAACATTTCAAAGTTAATTATACATTATTTTAAGGGGTGTGTGTGTGTTCTCATGAGAGTTATGTTAGCTATCCGGATTTATAAAAAATCAGATTTAACATAAACGTATTTTTTTCTATCAATTTTCCTAAGAATCAAATGAGCGTTTTTGGGTTTTGTAGACTGACATTTATGAAGCGACTCTGTGCATTAGAAATGCCTTCCACAGGAATCTCTGGAACATTTCTGGAAAGATAAAGACATAGGGTTTTCTTCTCTTTCTAACAGGAGCCATATTGATTTATTATCTACAGATGTGTGGGCATCTCAATGTAACAAAACTGTAGCATGTTTCCCATCGTGAATATAAATCATTTGTGAGTAAATTCAGCCTGGCCTTAAGGACTGTGGATTTTTTTTACCTCTTTTAAAAACAATTGTTGGTTATAAAATGCCGACAGAAAAACCAAACTCAACATGCTGAAATCTGCCCCCTAAATATGATGGATCCAGGAATTAATTGTAGAAAATGATGTAGACAATAAACTGTTTAAATCAACAGGATATTTTTAACTTGATAAATGCAGTCAATGGCTGAATAAAAGCATTTGTTCCTTTTATTTAACAGCAACATGCAACCACATGGGACCATCGTCTTGATCGCTGCCTATTTTATCATCGGCCAGGAAATCATTATATCCTGATAAGAAACAAATATGCGGATGTAATTGGCTAGACTCCATGTTCACAATATATTGCCTTTAGCCCCTCCAGAAAAAAGTGCAATGCCAGGGTTTCCATCCGATTTCGGTTTATACAGGATTCAGATGGAAAATGTGACTGAAGTCACCATGTTCATACTGACGGGCTTCACAGATGATTTTGAGCTGCAGGTTTTCCTATTTGTACTATTTCTGGCCATCTATCTTTTCACGCTGGTAGGAAATTTGGGAATGGTTATATTGGTCATTGGGGATTCCCGGCTCCACAACCCCATGTACTATTTTCTGAGTGTGTTATCAGTCCTGGATGCCTGCTATTCCTCAGTTGTCACCCCAAAAATGTTAGTCAATTTCCTAGCAGAGAATAAAGCCATTTCCTACCTTGGATGTGCAGCCCAGATGCTTCTCTTTGTTACTTTTGGGACCACAGAATGCTTTCTCTTGGCTGCCATGGCTTATGATCGCTACGAAGCAATCTACAACCCTCTCCTGTATTCCGTGAGCATGTCGCCCAGAGTCTATGTGCCACTCATCGTCTCCTGCTATGTTGCTGGCATTCTTCATGGTACTTTACACACAGTGGCCACGTTCAGCCTCTCCTTCTGTGCATCCAATGAAATTAGACATGTCTTCTGTGACATGCCTCCACTCCTTGCCATTTCTTGCTCTGACACCCACACAAACCAGCTGCTAGTCTTCTACTTCGTGGGTGCAATTGAGATCGTCACTATCCTGATCGTTCTCATCTCCTATGGTTTCATTCTGTTGGCCATTCTGAGGATGCATTCTGCTGAGGGGAGGCGGAAAGTCTTCTCTACATGTGGTTCTCACCTAACTGGAGTGACAATTTATCATGGAACTATTCTTTTCATCTATATGAGACCCAGTTCCAGCTACACTCTGGATCATGACATGATAGTGTCGATATTTTACACGATTGTGATTCCCATGCTGAATCCCATCATCTACAGTTTAAGGAACAAAGATGTAAAAGAGGCGATGAAGAAATTGTTTGTAAGAAATTGGTTCCTAAGTAAAACGCATCATTAGCATTGAGTTAATCTGAGAAGAATGTTGCATTTCAGTTTATGTCTCTATACCCTGAAACTAAAGAAAATGTATTGGTTAGTGAATAAAACCATCTGTATATCCTAGGATATTTTCTTTCTTTTTTTTTGTTTTTTTTTTGTTTTAAAGACTTTATTTATTTATTCAACAGAGAGAGAGACAGCCAGCGAGAGAGGGAACACAAGCAGGGGTAGTGGGAGAGGAAGAAGCAGGCTCATAGCAGAGGAGCCTGATGTGGGGCTCGATCCCATAACGCCGGAATCATGCCCTGAGCTGAAGGCAGACGCTTAACCGCTGTGCCACCCAGGCGCCCCCCTAGAATATTTTCAAATAAAGCATTTATCAGCCCTTCAACACAGCATTTTACAAATATAGATCATTTGTATCATCTATGTAATTTTACTGCGTTCAGATTGATTCATATTGAATATTTGTCGATGCAAGTGTATTGCTGTTGTCAGTCATTATGAATTTTCACTCACTATTACTATGTAGTAGCCTATGTACGCAGGATTCTATGGATTAGTGTATCATCACACTGTTTTTAGAAAGTCTTTCACATTCATTATGAGGTTACTTCTCCATCCTGAGCTCCCTGTGCAAGACCTCCTTAATGTTATTTCATTTGCTCTCCATGTGCTTTCAGAGTAATATCCATCTAGGCTTATGGCCATAACTTTTTCACTGTTTGGCCCAACATTATATATTTTTATTCCATTATCAAAATCTTTCCTTATTACTGTGCAATCATAGAAATGATAAGATCTATTCTGAAATTGCAGAAGTTATGCCAGTAAGTAATAGATAGTAACATTGATTGATAGTGTACTTAGGCTCAGGAAAGCAAAAGTAGAGCTTAGAGAAAAGCAACAACTGGTTAATTATATGAATACATGTATATATAATATATATGCACATTATATATACACTATATATATCATACATGTATGCATTGTATATGCATATATATGTATATACAGTTTGTGTAAGTGTCAGAACAAGAAAGATCAAGTAGTGGAGGGATGTCACAAAAGACATGTCTAATTTCATTGGATGCACAGAAGGAGAGGCTGAACGTGGCCACTGTGTGTACAGAAACAGGCAAAATGCCACTGACATAGGAAGCAACGATCAGTGACACATAGACTCTGGGCGACACACTCACGGAATACAGGAGAGGGTTGTAGATTGCTATGTAGTGATCATAAGCCATGGCAGCCAGGAGAATGCTTTCTGTGGTCCCAAAAGTGACAAAGAGAAGCATCTGGGCTGCACATCCAAGATAGGAAGTGGCTTTACTCTCTGCTTGGAAATTGATCAGCATTTTTGGAGTAGCAGCTGAGGAATAACTGGCATCCAAGAATGATAACATACTAAGAAAATAGTATATGGTGTGTTAAAGCTAGGAATCCCCAAGACAAATATATCCAGTCCCAAAACATTGCCCTATAATGATGGAAGTGGTGCAATGTATACAGTCTGCCATGAAGTAGCTGGCTGACCACACCAGGAAATGGTGCCATCTTGGAGCCTAAGTCCTGGTCTTTGCTCCTGGCAGATTGGGTGCTCAGCAATGGGTTCAGACAAGTCAGCCTTTGTAAATGGAGGTCTATGTTACTGACCCCATACAAGCCTTCATCCCTGCTGCCACAGTCATTTCACGAGCCCATTACTTGATAAGAGGGGTGGCTAGTAAAATAGGATGAATGATATCCATAGAATGAGTCTCCGTATCCACTTGATTATGAAAATTCTTTTCTGCTAAGGTCAATCTTTGGTGGGCATTGACAAGGGATTCAAATATCCTCACATGCTTAACAAAGAGAGGGAGGTCTATCCACATACTTCTTGACCAGTCTTCTTGACACCAATTTTTTAGTCATGTACCTTCCAAGTCTCTGACTGTCCAGCCAAACCACTGGCCACAGAACATGAATCAATACGTAGTTTCACATGTGGCTATTTCTCTTTCCATGCAAAATAAACATCTGGATATACTGCTCAAGGTTCTTCCCACTGGGAGGATTTCTTTTCCCTGCAGTCTTTCAGGTATATCACAGAAAGAAGCTACATTGCAGCAGCTGTGCTCTTCTGGGTGGCATCCGCATATCATTCAGAACCATTTGTAAACTAGACCTCAGTCTTCCTTACCTCTGCCGGATAATCATAGGGAACTAACTCCATGAAAGCCATAGATTGAGGCTGGAAGAGAGAAGAATTGTGGACCCTTGGTGTTTGGGCTACTACTTCATGTAACTTATTTCGACCTTCAAGGCCCGCTCAGGCATAATTTCATATACAACCCTTCCATTTCATGATGGAGGGCTGCTGTGTATGCCCAAATTTATGACTTGTTGGGTCAGAAAACACCCAGCTTTGAATGGGGAAACTCAGCTGTCATGGTAAGTTAGTGACCGTGGTAAAGTGTTCAGTCTCTACTAAGGCTTAGTGGCAGGTTAAAAGCTGTTTTACAAAAGAGAAGTAGTTGTCTATGGAGGGTAGCAAGGCTGTGCTCCACAATACTAAGGGTCTACACTCTGATTCCCCCATAGGGGCTGACCAAAACTCAAAACAGCATCCTTCTCTGGCACCGTCACTCCAAGCACCAAAGGACCTGCTGGATCATATGGTCCACATGCAAGAGAAGGTTCACAGCAGCCTGAACCTATTGCACAGCCTTGTCCTATCATGAACCCCTCAAAACCATCAACTTTTGAGGTCAGTTAGGACATGACTAACACAACTAAATGAAGAGTATACTGCCTTCAAAGAAGAGGTCCACTAGTGGGACTTTTTTGGTTGTAAAAATGACCAGATGCAGCAAATTTCCCTTGACCTTAGAAAGGATATCTTGACATGCGTCATTTCCACCGTACTTTTAGAAATTTCACTAATGCAGAAAGTCACTGAATTTTCATTAAATTAATTTCCCAACTCATGTCACATGAATGTCTTGCCGGTAAGTCTAGAGTAGTTGCTACTTCTTGCTCATTAAGTCTACTCAGTACAATGTCATCAATGTGGACAGTGGATCCAGGTGATACCTTGTGGAAGACAAAGAGAACAAATATCTATGAATCGAATTATGACATAGGCTGTAGAGCTGATATACTCCGAGGTAGGACAGTGAAGTTTGTTGGACTCTCTAGCTCAGAGAAGACTATTTTTGGTAAACTTTATGAAAATGCATGAAGGGAAAAGCATTTGCCAGATTAATAGGAGCATACCAAGTACCAGGGTATGTGTTAATTTGCTCAGGCAACGAAACCACATCTGGTCCAAGAGCAACAATGGGAATAATCACCTAGTTAAGCTTATGGTAATTCTCTGTCATTATCAAAGACCTATCAGTTTTCTGCATAGGCCAAATAGGAGATTTAAATGGGGATATAATAGAATCATCACTCCTGCAACCTTCAAGTCTTTGATGGTGGAACTAATCTCTGATTACCCTTCAAAATGCAGTATTGATTCTGGCTTACTATTTTTCTTGATAGAGGCAGTTATAATTGCATTTGGATATTTCCATCGTGATAACTCTTATTCCATAGGTCAGGGAACCAAGGTGGGCATCGAGTTGTTCTATTCAGGTTGGGACTGAGTTGTTCTATTCCAAGTAGACATTCTGGAACTGGAGAAATAAGCACAGGATGGTGCAGGGGCATACAAGATTCACTGTGAGATGAGTCAGAAGTAAAACTCCACTGACCACCTGACCTCCACAAGCTCCTACCCTTACTGTTGAGCCACGCACACAAAAACACACAACGATGTTTTGGGTCTTCTGGAATCATCATCAGTTCAGAACTAGTGCCCAGTAGTTCTGAAAGATCTGGTTATTTCCTTTTCACCAACGCACAGTTACCCTGGTAAAGGTCCAAAGTCCCTCTGGGAAAGGCTTAGAGAAAGAGTAATAGTTTAAATTCTTGGTAGTATACTTTAGTCCTCCCTCAAGGGTACCTGGCCTCCCTTCATTAAAGGGGTTCTAGGACTGTAAGCTGTCTCAGTTCACAAATTGGTTGAGGGACAGTGACTCTGATTTTGTGATTCAAGTTAGACTTTGTGACAAGTTAGACTGGTCACTTAACCTAGAACTTTTCTGCTTATAAGGAACACGTCAAAATGTAGTATCCCTCATCTATTTCACTTCTAGAATACCATGATCAACTTGCCAAGGCCATGTGTGTAAGTAAGTAGGGCGACCCTGATTGTTGCTTTAAGTTTGCCGTCCTAGGGGGTAACCACATCCCTTTGTCTCTGAGGTTGGGTGCCTACACTTGGGCTCTGCCATCCACAGTGAAAGTTAACTATGCAAATAGAAATGTAGCAACGCATATCCCAAACAGGAAAGTTCTCATACAGCAGATGCAAAGAGAGAAATGGAAAGAAGCCTGCTAACTTTAGGAAACTTAATACAGCTGTATTAAATATTTTCAGTTAAGAAAACATTAATTAGGACATAAAGGCTTAAATTAAATATTAGATGAAATTGTTTTTGTAGATAAGTATGTATAAAGCTTTGACTTTGACATTGCACTCTCTTTACAAGTGTAGGGGCAGTATTTATGAAAACTTCCATATATCGATTAAAAGTAAGATCTGAACAAACAAAATTTTTAAAACTTGCATGCTATTTGGATATGATTAACAAATTTTTCAAAAACTCTCAAACTATTCCATTTAAGCATTTTTAGATGTTACTCAACTACTACTAAGTAAAAAAAAAAAAAAAAAAGGAAAAATCAGAAATACTGATAATAAAAATATGAAATAATAAAATATGTGTGATTGCACTGACACACTATTCATTGGAAAATTGTACCCAAATGAGAAAGCTAGGAAAGAACAGCAAAATAGACCAATAGAAAGAGGAAATATTGTTATTTCTTTTCTTTTCAAGTTTTTATTTAAATTCTAGTTAGTTAACATATATGTGAAATTAGTTTCAGGGGTAGAATTTAGTGATTCATAACTTACATATAACACCCAGTGCTCATCATAAGTGCCCTCCTTGATACCCATCACCCATCTAGCCCATCCCCCACCCGCCTCACTCCATCACCTCTGAGTTTGTTCTCTATAGTTAAGAGTCCCTTATGGTTTACTTCCCTCCCACTGTCTCTTTTCTTTCCTTCCTCTATGTTCATCTGCTTTGTTTCTTAAATTCCACATGTGAATGAAATCATAGGGCATTTGGCTTTCTCTGACTGACTTATTTCACTTAGCATACTACACTCTAGTATATATATATATCTCCCACATCATCTTTATCCATTGATCAGTAGATGGAGATTTGGGCTCTTTCTATAGTTTGGCTACTACTGATAATGCTACTATAAACATCGGGGTACATGGGCCCTTTGAATCTGTCTTTCTGTATCCTTTGGCTGAATATCTAGTAGTGCAATTGCTGGGTCATAGGGTAGTTCTATTTTTAACTTTCTTAGGAACTTCTTTTAAAGGAAAAAGATAAACTAGAAAACTTAGAACAGTAACTAATATTTAAATAGAACATTTTATCTTGTTTCACGTGCATCCTTTCATTAAGTTAAAAAATGTTTTTGACCATTTCGTATGTAAAATATTTATTCATTTAGGGAATATTTACTGAGCAACAATATGTATCAGACAGTGTTCCAAATATATGTGTCTGGAAAATCAATTGACAATAAATCAAATATAAATTAGGTGTATATTATATGAAACAGGGACAAATGCAATAGTTATATTCAAGAAAGAAAGAATATGAAGATGGTCAATGGAAGTAAATTGCAATTATCATAATGTAATCAATGAAATCCTCACTAAGAAAAGGCATTTTAAAAAATAAGTCATGTGAATGGCAGCTGGGAGAACCTTCCAAATAGAAGAAAAGAAAAGAAGAAAAATTGGGGGTGCTGGAGTATATGATGTTGTAAGAGATTATCTATATTTGTATAGTTAAGGTTGTTTTAAACTTAACAATCCCACTTTAGGGAAATATCCTTACGTTGTGTTCTGTGTTCTAAGGAGATCATCTTATTGGAACCAAATGGATTTTAACACTTAAAAATAATAGTAATGATAGGGGCACCTGGGTGGCTCAGTCAGTTAAGCATCTGCCTTTCACTTAGGTCATGACCCCAGGGTCCTGGGATGAAGCCCCATGTCGGGCTCCCTGATCAGCAGAGAACTTGATTCTCCCTCTCCTTCCCTCTTGTGCTCTCTCTTACTCTCTCTCTCTCTCTCAAATAAATAAATAAAATCTTAAAAAAAAAATAATAATGAAGATTAAGGAAGGAAGGAGGGAGGGATAGAAAACCAAAACCATTTCCAGTTAATTAACTTTGAAGGACGCCTGCCCTCAATGAAAATGAGGTCTGTTGGAAGCAGGACTGAACATGAGTACAGTCAGGGTGAATTTCTATACCGTGGTTCTTGGGTCTGGGCACTGAGGCGTGGTGGCATCTCTAAGGGCATCAAGGGTGATGATGGTCAAAAGAATCAGAGCCAAGGCTGAGGCTGCAGAGGGTTCCAGGAAAACCCACAAAGATGGGCTCGGGCTTAGCTTAGCTTCTGCCAGCTGCTGTATGTCACTCTCTGAAGTGTGCCTGTCTTTCGTCAAACTTGGGTTTAAGTATAATCTTGGTAAATGCTAATGCCTGGTCTCTGTATTTTGTGAGGAAGTGAAAATGGATTTAATGTCCACCATCTCAATGAACTAACAAAAAGGGGAGAGATGCACCCTCACAAGCGGCTTGGTAATGACACCAGAGTTTAAATGTATTGACTGTGCCCCCTGCCGCCAATGCACAGACAAGGATGGAGCAGAGTGCGTTTGTCAGGAGACAGATGCCAGAGACTCTAGGGAAGTGGACTGGGATTATGTGAGCTGGACTTTTGCTATCAATTGGGTGGTATTTCTTCAAGCTAGTCAGATATAATTATAAAGTTATTAAGAACTGCAACTATGGGAGACTATCAAGTTTGACTCACATGTGGGTGAAAGGCAATACTATAGCTTTTAAAGGAAAGATCACATGCATATGTGACTCTTCCAGTATAAATATACTTGTATATAATAAATATGTGTACATGTGAATATATTTATATTTAATAAATACATACCAGTGTCCACACACACACACACACACACACACGTATGTATATTCAGAACACAGAGACACAGAGAGGAATGACCATGTGGAAATCGAAAGAAAAGACTGCCACTAAAAAATAAATAAAAAAATAAAAGAATGCCACCCACAAGTGAAGGAGAGAGGCCTCAGAGGAAATTCTCCCTCCTGCACCTTCAGACTTGTAGATTCTGGAACAGTGAGAAATGAATATCTGTTGTTAAGCCAGCAGTCTGTGGCACTTTGGTATGGCAGTCTGAGCAAACTAATACATTCACTATCATTTTAATATTAAGACAATAAATATTATTCTCAACTTTTCTTAATTTACTGGTCAACGTGAACAGTATACATTACTGAGATAACCAATTTTTACCAAACAATTTCTTCATCGCCTCTTTTACATCTTTGTTCCTCAAACTGTAGATGATGGGATTCAGCATGGGAATCACAATTGTGTAAAATATCGACACTATCATGTCATGGTCCAGAGCGTGGCTGGAACTGGGTCTCACATACATGAAGAGGATGGTTCCATGATAAACTGACACTCCAGTTAGGTGAGAGCCACACGTAGAGAAGACTTTCTGCCTCCCCTCAGCAGAACGCATCCTCAGAATGGCCAACAGAATGAAACCATAGGAGATGAGAACGATCAGGATAGTGACTATCTCAATAGCGCCCACGAAGTAGAAGAGCAGCAGCTGGTTTGTGTGGGTGTCAGAGCAAGAAATGGCAAGGAGCGGAGGTATGTCACAGAACACATGTCTAATTTCATTGGACGCACAGAAGGAGAGGCTGAACGTGGCCACCGTGTGTACAGAAGCATGCAAAATGCCACCGACATAGGAAGCCACGATGAGTGGCACATAGACGCTGGGTGACATTCTCACGGAATACAGGAGAGGGTTGTAGATCGCTACGTAGCGATCATAAGCCATGGCAGCCAGGAGAATGCTTTCTGTGGTCCCAAAAGTGACAAAGAGAAGCATCTGGGCTGCACATCCAAGGTAGGAAATGGCTTTGTTCTCTGCTAGGAAATTGACTAACATTTTTGGGGTGACAACTGAGGAATAGCAGGCATCCAGGAATGATAACACGCTCAGAAAATAGTACATGGGGTTGTGGAGCCGGGAATCCCCAATGACCAATATAACCATTCCCAAATTTCCTACCAGCGTGAAAAGATAGATGGCCAGAAATAGTACAAATAGGAAGACCTGCAGCTCAATATCATCTGTGAAGCCCGTCAGTATAAACGTGGTGACTTCAGTCACGTTTTCCATCTGAATCCTGTATAAACCGAAATCGGATGGAAACCCTGGCATTGCACTTTTTTTCTTGAGGGGCTAAAGGCAATATCTTGTGAACATGGAGTCTAGCCAATTACGTCCGCATATTTGTTTCTTACCAGGATATAATGATTTCCTGGCCGCTGATAAAATAGGCAGCAATCAAGATGTTGGTCCCATGTGGTTGCATGTTGCTGTTAAATAAAGGAAGAAATGCTTTTTTTCAGCCATTGACTACATTTGTCAAGTTAAAAATATCCTGTTGTCTTAAACAGTTTATTGTCTACATCATTTTCTGTTCCATTCTTTATTGTATTTTTCATACTGAATAATCTTAAAATTCACAATGATGAATAAACGTAGGAATATTTGAGTCTTAAAGTATAATTGTGGAAAGTCCACACCTGAATGCTAGTTCTGGATTTGCTACCATGTGCATGAAAGTCCTTTCTTTAATATTTGCAACTCTTAAAATGGGAGCAAGTACACTTATATCACAAGCTTGTGTTGAATTTAAATGAGAAATACTAGGGAGACTAGGCGGCTCTGTCACCTGAGCATCCAGCTCTTAGTTTTGGTGCAGGTCATGACCTCATGGGTAGTGGGAGGGAGCCCTGTGTGGGGCTCCATGCTCAGTGGGGAGTCTGCTTGAAGAGTCTCTCCTTCTGCCCCTCCCTCCCTTGCATGCATACACACACACACACACTCTCTCCCTCTCTCTCTCTCTTTCTCTCAAATATATAAATATTTAAAAAATAAATGAGAAATACTATGGAAATTATTTAATTTTAACAGGTTTCCAGATGACTAGGAAATGGGGTAAGTTCGGCATCTCAGCTTATACAAGGCTGCCTTTTCCACCAAAATCATTTACATCATTTTTTTTCTGGCAATTATCCTGTTCTAGTAGTTTCCATCTACAGCTGTGGTGAACAGAAGGATAGACAATATTCTGGAAAGAGATGCACCTTATTTGCAAACAAAAACCATGCTATGTCTTTTTGTTCCTTTTCTTTTTCTTTCTTTTTCCTCAAAATACATATCATTAAGTCATTCGTTTTGGCCTCTACAGCCTATCATACTGTTATTTTTTTTTCAAATTTTATCTTAATGACAATGTAAGATGTTTTTCAATTTATGTGATCATACCTACAAAAGCCTTGGATTTATTTTCGAGATATATTTGTCTCATATAGAAATCCTGGCCATTTTTTAAAATATATTATTGTTGCTTATGGAGTTTCTTAATAGAAATTTCAGTTTCTAAAATAACTGTGAAATTAATGTCACTTGATCATAGATAACAAAATTGTTTCTGAAGATTCTGCTGGGAGTAAAGTCACTATGTTTGCCTCAAAATAATTTATTTATTTTTTGTTTTGTTTTGTTTTCTTAATGTCATCATAGTGTTTCTCATGAAGTGCCATGCGAATAAAGGAAACTTAAAAAATGTTAAAGAGGCACCTGTATCTGGACTGAAATCTCAGCTATTGGAACACAGTTAATTCCTGGATCCATCATATTTAGGGGGTAGATTTCAGCATGTTGACTTTGGATTTTCTGTTGGCATTTTATAACCAACAATTGTTTTTAAAAGGAGTAAAAAAAAATCCACAGTCCTTAAGGCCAGGCTGAATTTACTCACAAGTGATTTATATTCACGATGGGAAACATGCTACAGTTTTGTTACATTGAGATGCCCACACATCGGGAGATAATAAATCAATATGGCTACTGTTAGAAAGAGAAGAAAACCCTATGTCTTTATCTTTCCAGAAATGTTCTAGAAATTCCTGTGGAAGGCATTTCTAATGCACAGAGTCGCTTCATAAATGTCACTCTACAATACCCAAAAACGCTCATTTGATTCTTAGGAAAATTGAGGGTAAAAAAATACATTTATGTTAAATCTGATTTTTTATAAATTTGGATAGCTAACATAACTCTCATGAGAACACACACACACCCCTTAAAATAATGTATAATTAACATCGAATTGTTATATTAGTAAAGCAGTTTATAAAGACATCAATGAACAGTATAAAAATGAGTAATGCATTTTGGGGTATCACCAAAAATAGATTGCTGTTTAAAAAATTCTTGTTTTTTCTCTTTCTTTCCCAACCTTTTCTTCTCTTCTCTCTCCCTTTCTCTCAAATCCATGGAATACATACAAAAATGGTTACTAAAGAGACTCAGATACAAAACAGGAACTAAGCAGGTAAGAATAAGTACAGTAAAAACAAAACATTCAAGCAAATTCTGAAAAATGTACTGATAGGCAGTGTGCTAAAGGTACCATCACAGAACACATGTTGACTGATACACACAGGAGAAGGGTCAGTGACATGACAAGTCTAAACTTTGTGTAACTGATGTGCCTAAGATAAGACAATTCTAGAAGATTAAGATTAGATTTGGACTCTTAAACCTCATATTATAGGAGCGCCTGGGTGGCTCAGTCAGTTCAGTGCCCAAATCTTTATTTAAGCTCAGGTCATGATCTGAAGACCCGGAGCTCCTCGTCAGGCTCCAAGCTCACCATGGAGTCTGGTGAGCTTGTCCCTCTCCCTCTGCTCCACCTATCTCCCCTCTAATTAATTAATTAATTAATTAATTAAATCTTAAAAAAACAGGGGGCAACATTTTTAAAAAATTAAGAAAACCTCCTATTACAATCTCAGATTTAATACCTGGTGACAGTGTGAACTTGGAAAAGTTACTTCTCCTTGGATCTCCAAAGAATAACTAAGATTGACCCAAATTTTCAGGCATACTTGTTCAACTACATCTGCAATGGTTTGGTTGTAGAGTGTTTATTTATCTGATGCATTAAAATATTTTGTATTAGCTTGAAGTGTTAATTATGTGTGAAAATGCATACACATGAAATATGGCCTCAAATTGTATATAGTTCCAATACAATGAATAGGGACTAGAAAAGCAAATTTTAAAAATAAAAGCATTTTGCAATTAATGGGTCCCAAACAAAATCAAAGTACTTCTCTAAGCTATGCATGTATTTGTTATATGGCACTAACTATATATTAAAATACTGTTCTATTGAGATTGAACCCAGTGAACCCCAATATTCTGTGCCATAAGAAACTTTAAAATCCATTTCCGTCACTACATTCTGCTTGGGGGCATGCCATTAAAATAATAATATGTTTACTCAAATTCTTCTGATACGCTTGTCAATATGATATTCTAGTAACCTTTGATTCTCCGCTTTTGCCTGCAGAATAAGAAAGTGGTTATGAATGAAGGTATGTTTTATTCCAAATCACGTCGCATTAGAGCATTTACCTACTTCGCTATAGGAAACAGGGGTCATGATAGAGAAAAAGTATGAGCTGTAGCTGCTGCATCCAAACTGCTTTCCAAGCAGGCGTTTCTATGAACTGATATTCAAGAAAATCAGAACTGGTTGTGTTTATGTCTTGCTGTTCCTCTTTGATAGAGGCTAGCAAGACAAAAATATAGATCGTAAATTCGTAACAAAACATGATCAATCTGGAAGACTAACCCTAACCCTAAGATCAGTTCCCAGCACTCGTGGTCAAAAAATATAAAGTACCAAACACCCAAGGGAACAGTGTTACAAATATCCAGCTCAGTAAGAAGGAAGGCTATGATTGTAGCTACCACGTATCATTAACTGGTTCCTAGGAGGTAGGAATTTTGCGCACATTTTCTAACATAATCTACGTAGCAATCGATAAACTAAATAATTCAGTGTCATTTTATAGATGTGAAAATTGCCTAACTAGACTTATAACTTGACCAAGGTCATAATTTCTAAGAGATTCAGGATTCAAGCCTAGATTTCTCTGATTTCAAACTCTACACTATTTCCACTTGACTGTATTACAAGCCCATTGTGAGATGCTATAATTCTGGCAATGTTATCACACAGAATCAAGGATATGGCATCCTTGCACATTGGAAATCTTTTTTTTTTCTTTTTAAGAAATTAAGCTCTACTAGATCATGAAAAAAAACTAAATTTGCTTCACAATTAATTAGCTCACTAATAAAACAAATTTAAAATTTGTATCCCTCCATCAGAAAAATATATTGATTTCAAAATTATATATACACAATAGCTGGTTAGTCATTTTTTAACAATTTAATACTTTTCTTAAACTTTAAATATAACCTCTTAATTCTACTATTTCTAAATTGACCATACTCTTTCACCAAGAACATTAAAGCAAATTTCTAATTACACCTCTAATGACTAAAACATGTGGGAAGCCCATTTTACTTTCCCTGCTGTATTCCCAGCAAGCCAAGTGATCAATTGTTAATATAACTTTGAATTAACTAATTAACTAGAATCTTCTCTCTTAAACCCAAATATTAAGGCATACATTCTAGTTTCAAATTCATATGTCCAGTTACTAAAATATTTTCTAAGTTACAAGAAACCTCTCCTCTCACCTGCGGAAATGAACTGTCCAGTAAGGTACATTATGAACACAATGCGTTTAGATTCTTATACCATCTCGAGTTCTTGAACTTCACAATGATGTCCCAAGAGGAAAACGCACTAATTCTTTTCTGGGACAGAAAAGTATGAAGATGAGGTTTTTTTTTTTTTTTTCATTGTAAACAAGTGAGTGGTTCTGGATAATGAACTACATGATGAAAATGATTACGTAAATGCACTTTGGCCTCTGGTTTGAAATGATTCCTCAGTGGAAAAGAAAGCTAATGGAATAAGAGATAGTCTTGGCTCTGATACTAAACAGCTGTACGTCATTGGGTTGACGACTTAAATTCTCTGAAATCCAGTTTCTTCCTCCTGGAAATATAACCTGTTTACTTCCGTCAAAATCCTATAAACATTGGGATGCCTGGCTGGCTCAGCTGGTGGAGCCTGTAACTCTTGATCTCAGGACTGTGGGTTTGAGCCCCAGTCTGGGTGTAGAGATTACTTAAGAAACAAAAAATCTAAAAAAATCCTATGAACATGGACATAATGAAGTAATATAACAGCACAACTTATGGCAGACTTTATAATCATTTAATAAAATTACTGTATTTTTAATGAATTTTAAAATACTGTAGTTCCAAGTAGTCTGAGAAACAGATTTAAGTTCATTGAGAGTTAAATAAGAAAGATAAGACATGAATACAGGAATAGGAATTATTGACAGGAGAGATGGGGCAGTATACAGGAAATGGTAATATTCTATGTAAGACAAAAATGGCAGAGTTAAAGGTCAAATATTTTAGGTTGTATAGGATTTGGTCTTGTATTTGAGATCTTGTATACTAATATAGACTAGAAACTACGTACATAAGAAACTCTTAGAAAAATTGTGGAAACTATATGTATGCCTAGATGCCACACTCAAGAGATTGTAAGTTATTAGACAGGAAATGCTATCTATGGAATTGGAATATATATATATTTAAAAAAAAAGATGATGCTAGCCCAACTGTGAAAAATTGATCTATTAATTAAATGCAATCCTAAATTGTTCTACGGATTCAATACAACACCAATTAATATTAAACAAATATTTTGTAGGAATAGACACCCTTGATTCTATAATTTATTTAAAAGAGGAGGGGAGGGGCTCCTGGGTAGCTCAGTCCTTAAGCATCTGCCTTCGGCTCAGGGGGTGATCTCAGGGTCCTGGGTTCGAGCAGCACGTCGGGCTCCCTGCTCCACTGGCAGCTTGCTTCTTCCTCTCCCACTCCCTCTGCTTGTGTTCCGTCTCTTGCTGGCTGTCTCTCTCTCTGTCAAATAAATAAAATCATTAAAAAAAAAAAAAAGGAGGAGCGCCTGGGTAGCTCACTCGATTAAGTGTCTGACTCTTGATTTCTGCTCAGATTATGATCTCAGGGTCATGAGATGTAGCTCCCCCATCTAGCTCTGTGCTCAGAGAAGAGTCTGCCTGGGATTCTTTCTCTCCCTCTCCCTCTGCCCATACCCCCACTTAGGAGCCTGTTCTTCAAATAAATAATAAAAAAATAAATAAATATTTTTTTTAAAAAGACGAGAGAATTTTGAAAACAAGAATAAAACTGGAATATTCACACACAACATGCTAAATAATCAGAAATATTGAAAAGTCAGACAGCTGTGTCAATGGAATAGAAATAGAAATAGAAATAGAAATAGAAATAGAAATAGAAATAGAAATAGATTCACCCATATATGCTCAGTTGATTTTCGTCAAAATTGATAAGAAAAATCTATGGAGGAAGAATAGTATTTTTTTAAATGGTATTTAATTTGTAGAATATCCTTATGACACAAAAAAGGAAACATTGACTCATTGTTTGCACATATATAAAACTTTTCTCAAAATGAATCTTACATCTTAATATAAATCCTTGGCTACACATTTCTAGAGATAATTTGGGCATCTGTGTGACCATGGGTTAGTCACAGATTTTTAAATAAATCTCAAAATACATGAACCATGGGAGAAAAAAAGGGATATATTGTATTTCATCACAATTTAAAATCTTCTGCTCTGGGAAAAACATTGCTGAGGAAAGAAATAAACCACAGACTTATACAAAATATGTGCTCAACGGTTATGCAATGAAGACTATGTATCCAGAATATATGAAAAACTCTGAAACAAAACAAAACAACAACAGCAAAAGGGCAATATATTTGAACAAACCTTTCCCCACAGAAGACACACAGATGGTAACTAAGCTTGTGAAAAAGTTAAACACCATTTGATGTTAAGGAAAGAAGTGCAATTGAACACAACAAGGTCGTCCTATACTATACACCTACCAGAATGAGTCAAGTTTCAACGTATAATAATAACAGGTACTATATCACATGTTTGGATGTCAGGAAGTAATATTTTTAGCCAATCACTGAGGTTTTAATGTGATTTAATATGAAAACAGCTAGGAGCACCTGGCTGGCTCTGCCAGTGGAGGATTACATTTGATCTCAAGGTTGAGGGTTCAAGCCCCTTGTTGGGCGTGGAGATTACTTAAAAAAATAAAGTAAAAAAGTATGAAAACAGCTAATAGAATGCACTTACTATTGTATTTTACTAAATTATCCTTGATTGATGGTTTTTTATTTCTAGTTAATATCTGTGTTCTCATACTCATGTTTTCAAATCCTTCTGATATCTAGCCTTCTCCTTTGTAATTTACTAATAATTTATAATTTAATAAAACTTTATTATTTTTAAGTTTATTTGACATTATTCTAAGAGATTAAATTACTATATTAGTTTGCTTGTTCTACAGCCTTACTTTATCATCTGATTTTAGTAACTTTGGAACATTTCACAAGTTACCCTTCATACTACAGTTGAGCCTTGAACAACATAGGTTTTTGCCTTTTAGTATGAAATACAATTATTTTTTCTGGGTAGCCAGGCATGATGTACTGGGTAAAAAGAACTGCTGTAATTGGACTTTTAGTAACGATGTGGTTAGGTGTGGGAGCTGGGGACGTGTTCTATAGTCTCCAGACCGGGTCTCAGGCCTTTAGTGAGCCTGTGCCACCAGACTGAAATTCACAATTGTTCCTTAGTCTTATTCTTCCCCCTTCGGTGGGTCTGGATGGCTAGAGTAAGCTGAAGTTGGATATTTCCCTCCCTGCTCCTTACTTGCTCTGAGAATACCCCAGCAGGCTGGGCACTGTAAACTCCTTTCTCCTGAGGGCAGGCTTTGGCATTCTTTGCAAATAGTTCCTTCTCTCTTTTCCTGCTAGAAGCATAAGGATATTTACTTCAGTATTTACTGTGGGAACCTGGTGGAGCTCCTGAAGGTAAATCTCATAATACTGGGGAAGGGGGGGACCCTGTCTGGATACCCCTGAAATTTTTAACTCCCAGAGTTGATCAGACTCCACTTTCAGCAATTGGTCAGTTGTCGCTCACATGTTCTTCTCTAGGCACTGGTTCCTATGGTGTTTTCTGTTCCTGAGTTTCTGTCCAGTAATATTTGACTCCTACTCTTTGCCTGTTTCTTCAATCATGGAGGCCACCCCTTGTCTTGTTCTTCCTACTCTTTAAGGATTCAAGAACAGTTATTGATTTTCTTTCTTTCTCTCTTTCTTTTTCTTTTCTTTTTTTTTTTTTTTTTTTTTTGGTAGTGTGTTCAGCTTTTTACTTGTTGATAAGACAGAGTGGTGTCTTCCAGGCTCCTCACCTATGGAGCTAGAAACTGGAAGCCTCCAATTCTGTTCTATTATTTATTTCTTTTGTTCTCTTCCATAGTAGAGGATGTAGTGAGATGTCTGGTAACATACGTTGTCTGCCCATCGTGACAAGAGGGTGACTAAAAGGAATTCTTCCTGGCATGCTACATCATATCATTCAGATTCATTTCCAACATCAGCACAGAGATGAGCTGCGCAAGCTCTGTAATATGCCCGATCCACCTTGCAGCATCCTGCTTTACCTTCTTTCTCAGTTTTGCTTCTATGCTGATGAAAAATAGAAACCGGACCGGCAAGAGACCAAGTGACACTCAGAGAAGTAGGAATACCACATTTTCTTCATTCATCTTTCCATAAATAGACATTTTAATGTTGTTTCCATATCTTGGGTATTGTAATTAATATTGCGGAGAACATGGGCGTGTTCCTTCCTGATCCTGATTTCAGTTCCTTTGGATAAGTACCAAGAAGTGATTGCTAGATCATTTGGTAGTTTTATTTTTAATTTTTTGAGGAATCTCCATACTGTGTTCCATAATGATTGTACCAATTTCCATTCCTATCAGCACTGCATAAGGTTCCCTTTTATGCATCTTCACTTTTTTTTTTTTGTAATAGTCACCCCAAAAGGCCAGAGGTGATATGCAATTGTAGTATTGATTTGCATTTGGTAAAAGAGCCACACTCTCTGAAGCAATCCAAAGATTCAGTGCAATTCTTTTCAAAATACCAAAATACCAGCATAAGTAGAAAAAACATTTCCAAAATTCATAATGTACCAAAAAAGACCTCAAATATGCAAAGAAATTTCAGCAAGAGAAACAAAACTGGAGCCATCACATTTACTGATTTCAAAATACATTACAAAGCTAAAGTAACTGAACTGTATGGTATTGGTTTAAAAACAGACACATGAAAAAATGTTCAAAATCATTAGCCATCATGGAAATTCAAATCAAAACCACACTAAGATACCACCTTACACCAGAAAGAATGGCAAAAATTGACAAGGCAAGAAACAACAATTGTTGGAGAGGATGTGGAGAAAGGGGATCCCTCCTACACTGTTGGTGGGAAAGCAAGTTGGTACAGCCACTCTGGAAAATAGTGTGGAGGTCCCTGAAAAAGTTAAAATTGAGCTACCCTATGATCCAGTCATTCCACTACTGGGTATCTACCCCAAAGATACAGACGTAGTAAAGAGAAGGGCCATATGCACCCCAATGTTCATAGCAGCATTGTCCACAATAGCTAAATTGTGGAAGGAGCCAAGATGCCCTTCAACAGATGACTGGATTAAGAAGATGTGGTCCATATATACAATGGAATATTACTCAGCTATCAAAAAGAAAAATGATTTCTCAACATTTGCTGCAACATGCATGGCACTGGAGGAGATAATGCTGAGTGAAATAAGTCAAGCAGAGAAAGACAATTATCATATGATTTTTCTCATCTATGAAACATAAGAACTAGGAAGATCAGTAGGGGAGGGGAGATAGGGAAGGGGGGTGATCAGAAGGGGGAATGAAGCATGAGAGACTATGGACTCTGAGAAAAAAACTGAGGGCTTCAGAGGGGAGGGGGGTGGGGGAATGGGACAGACTGGTGATGGGTAGTAAGGAGGGCACGTATTGCATGGTGCACTGGGTGTTATACGCAACTAATGAATCATCGAACTTTACATCAAAAACCAGGGATGTACTGTATGGTGACTAACATAATATAATAAAAAAAAACATTATTAAAATAAATAAATAAGTAAAAACAGACATATAAGGCAATGCGGCAGAACAAAGAGCCCAGAAGTAACCCCACACACTTATACTCACTTGATCTTCAACAAGAACATCAATACTACACAAAGGGAAATGGAAAGTCACTTCAACAAATTATGTTGGGAAAACTGGAGAACCATATGCAAAAGAATAAAATCCAACCCTTGTCTTATACTATGCACAAAAGTAAAACTCCTAAAAGAAAACATAAGGGTGAAGCTTCATGACGTTGGGCTTGGTAATGATTTCATGGCTACGACACCATAAACACCCGCAAAAAAAGAAAAATTACCTAAGTGGGGATACATCAAATTAAAAGTCTTCTGCACAACAAAGAAAACAATCAACAGAGGGAAAAGGCAGTTTACAGAATGGGAGAAAATATTTGCACATCACGTGAACACACTTTGTCCAAAAAAGACACACAGATGGCCAACAGGCCAATATGAAAAAATAGTGAACATCAAACTTATCTGGTAAACGCAAAAGTAAAAGCATTGTTATAAGTTAGACACCAGAGGAATCTATGTATTCAATAAATAATAATATGTAGTAAATTATCCCAGCCTCATTTTCTTTTTTACTAGTGAGTAAATCACCACGCATCTGTTTTGAACAAGAAGATAATTGGAGCATATTCCCCTTAGGGCATCTTCTGTAGTTTCAACGACAGTGGAATTAGTAGATATAAGCAATTGAAATTAATCATATCTGTGATACATTTAACCTTGACTTTGCTGTTGCACAGGTAAGAGAAAATTTCAGGTCATTTGCAGAATGTTTGTGGAGGTGGGGTCTACAATATCAAGGTCAAACAGTTATTGAAATCCCCAGTACTAAACCCTTCAGTTTGTTGCCTACTGCACAGGTGAATAACACAACAAAGAAAATAGAAACTAATGAATTTATGTTTGTAGAGTTAGATAAGAGGGCTCCAAATTGAGCCTATACTTTCATTTTCATAATGTTTCTCTAGTCTTGATGTTTAGATGTTATCTAAATATTTATCGAGAATCATATTTTGTTCTACTGGAGGTGGCATGTGAGGAGGTCAGTTACAGAGTGAAGCCATGGTGTACCCAGAGATAGTGTAAAATGATGAAAAGTACATGCACGCTGAGTGGCAGGTGGGAGTGAATCTGGGCTTTGAGACTTACTGGCTGTGAGAATTGCTATAAGCCTGAAATGAATACACAAAAAAGTCTGTTCCTGCTACATGTGCTCGATACATGGCTGTTACTTTTCTTCTCTTTTGCAAACAGTGTTTCAATGTTGAGTCAAATATATGTGGAATTTTCTGCCCTCTATTATTACAGTTGTATTTTTAAAGGTGGCTTTACCTCAATTTTAACAGTTGCAATGGTACTAAATTCTTCAAGAATCATAGTCATTTTCTCTATATAATTCTGAGTCCTTTCAGTATATTCTAATATTGACTTAGTTATATCCAGTATGAGTTTTATTTGGACATCTAGTAGAAATTCCTGTTTCCAGAGAAATCTAGCTAAAGTTCCTAACATTATAGTCTTTCCCTATCTTATCTACCCAAGTAAACTTAATCCCACTGAATGTAGAAAGAGGTGTCTGTATTTTCAGTATAAGCAGATCCTACAATTCACAAAACTTCTTTACTCTCTAAAGAATAGTCCGGAGATTTAAAGAGTGAGTAAGAAAAAAAATATTAATTAAAATAAGAGTCATTGGATTTAATCCTGAGAGAATAATGTTTTAGTGTGTATTAGATCACTAAAACAATATATTACATGCAGCTGAAGAATGAAACATCTGGCTCAGGGCTCTGGAAATGTTTATTTTTCAGTGATTATTTAAAATATTAATTTCTTGACCCAATATTTGCTAATGCTTTAAAAATAAGTGCATCTGATTACAAACATTCAATTATATGGCCATTTTATATTTGCTTTATGTACTTATTGCTTTATACATTTAATTAGTCTGCCTGGCTGTATATTATAATATTATTTTGTCTGCCTCATCACTCATATATGTTACTATTTTGAAGAGGAGTAAACTTTGGAGAGAAAACCTAACATCACACATGTCTTTTAATCATGAATCTGGCTGGTGAACACATATTTTCAGATTCCAAATCCTGCGTTGTCCTGAACAGGGTATATCATTGAACTGATGTCAAGAATTGTATTGGGGTCAGGGGCGCCTGGGTGGTGCAGTCGTTAAGCGTCTGCCTTCGGCTCAGGAAGTGATAGCATTCTGGGATTGAGCCCCACATCAGGCTCTTCGGCTGGTAGCCTGCTTCTCTCTCTCCCACTCCCCCTGCTTGTGTTCCCTCTCTTGCTGGCTCTCTCTCTCTCTCTCTGTCAAATAAATAAATAAATAAATAAATAAATCTTAAAAAAAAAAGGATTGTATTGGGGTTGATAGTCTTCAAAGATTATATTTCATTTCTTTGGTTGTAGCTTTTACCTCATATACATAAACTCTTTTACCCCCTCTGTTCAGTTAATCCTCAGGTCACACTGTTCCCTATGACTTTTTAAAATAAGAATAAAAAATATGAAGTTTTCCCAATCAAGTTATTAAAACATTTTAATTAAATTATATATTTAAGAGAATCTTAAAATATTAGAGCCACTCAAAAATATTCAGTTAATTAGAACATATAGCTTGTGGATTCTAACTTGTTTTATCTATATATTTATTTTTAATACATATGATTCAATCTAAAATCTGCATTCTTGATGTTTTGAGTATTTTTTTGTTTTCTTTGCCTTTAATCTTTCCAGTAATTCCATGAAAATGTTTTCTGCTGATACTGACAATTTTTGGAGGCATTCTTGATTTTGTCTTTTTCAGAAGGTTGTTGGGATGTGCCTCCTTCTGCTTCCATCGCTATTTCTAATCCAAATGGCTCTCTCTCTTTCTGATGGGATCCAGGTCAATGTATTGAAATAAGGGCTTGACTTACATTATGGATTTAAATAGAGTACACGTTTTTATTTGCAGCAGATCATATGTTCTCAAGACTGACTTAAATTTCATATGAATGGGTATGTTAAAAAAAAACAAAAAGGAAGGAAGGAAGGAAGGAAGGAAGGAAGGAAGGAAGGAAGGAAGGAAGGAAGGAAAATGTGACTTCAATGGGACTTATCCTTTAGGAGAAAAACCATGAGAGACACTTAACTATAGGAAACAAACTGAGGGCTGCTGGAGGGGAGGTGGATGGGGGATGGGGTAACTGGATGCTGGGCATCAAGAAGAGCACATGGTGTGATGAGCACCGGGTGTTATACACAACCGATGAATTATTGAACTCTACATCTGAAACTAATGATGTATTATATGTTGGCTAATTTAATTTAATTTAAAAAAAGACTTATCCTCTAACTTGTGAATATAATTGGCTAATAATTAAAACTCTGGATTCAGATATAGGTTTGACTCCTAATTTTTTAATAATGGGATTATCCAGGAAAGATTTCTGCTATTCCTTTTTTTCCCATTTCTTCCAACGTTTTTGCTCTTGAATATTTTATGCCTTGCTGTAAACATTGTTTATTTCTGGTGTTATATTTTAATTACTGTTTTTTTAATGAAGATAATAAATATATAGTTGTTAATTTCACTAGGTAATAAACAATACCTAGACAAGAATAATGCTTAAAAAATATAGATTTTCAGAATAATTCTTTCCTTTTTCACCCCAGTTTTTGGAGGAGTCAAAAATCATATAGAATTTAGGTATCCACAAGTAATAAGTATGACCACCTATCTAGTCAAAACAGGACAATGGGATGTTAAGTATTTGAGAAATAAATTTGAATGAAATGTAAGGAGTCATATAATTGCTTAATTCAATCATGTCCCATCATCCTGAAAAAAATGTTAATTAGTTTTGTCAGATACACTCAAGATCTTAGAGTTAGAACATTTTTAGAGATTAGCTCATAAAATGTCACCACTCAGGAAGCTACTACTCCGGAGAACCAACCCAACTTAACACGTTCTATATTTAACGTAATTTTAAAGATTCAATCGTATGAACATATTTTGTCTTTCAATATTTGCCCCAATATTGTAAATTCCATTCTACAGGTGAATAGATTATAGCAGATTATTTCACACATCTACCTAAAGGTCTAGAATGCTGAGATTTTACTACAGTGTTTGTGCATTGATTCACTTTTTCTTGTGTATAGATGTCAAAGGAAATTATTTTTTAGCCAATCACTTGGCGTTTTTACTGTGACTTATAAACACAGCTAATAAAATGCAGTGGCAAAGTAACCAGTTGACCTGAGTGTTTTAGCAATGAAGGAATTCAGTGAGGGAGAGAACACCTGCATTTTCCACTTGATTTTGCAGTAAGTGGCATGAACACTTGAATATCTTGTCATTGTCTGCTGATCTGCAACTGGGAAATTTACATTGCCAAAAAATAAATATGAGGACATACCACATGTACCCTTTAGTTAAAATATTGAGTCACAATATTATTTATTCTTTTTCTAGTGAATAGATTATTTTTTATGAATATCTTCAAGTTTTTTCCCAGAAGTGTCAACATGAAAAATGTCACTGAAGTTACCACATTTGTACTGAAGGGCTTCACAGACAAACCTGAACTACAGATTGCCTTGTTCTTCCTGTTTCTAACAATCTACCTCTTTACTCTGATGGGAAACTTAGGATTGGTTGTTTTGGTCATTGGGGATTCCCGGCTCCACAATCCCATGTACTATTTTCTGAGCGTGTTATCATCTGTGGATGCCTGCTATTCTTCAGTAATTACCCCAAATATGCTAGTAGATTTTATGTCAAAGGACAAAGTCATTTCATTCCTTGGATGTGCAACACAGATGTTTCTCGCTGTCACTTTTGGGACCACAGAATGCTTTCTCCTGGCTGCCATGGCTTATGATCGCTACGTAGCGATCTACAACCCTCTCCTGTATTCTGCAAGCATGTCGCCCAGAGTCTATGTGCCACTCATCGTGGCTTCCTATGTTGGTGGCATTTTGCATGCTTCTCTACACACGGTGACCACGTTCAGCCTCTCCTTCTGTGCGTCCAATGAAATTAGACATGTCTTCTGTGACATCCCTCCGCTCCTTGCCATTTCTTGCTCTGACACCCACACAAACCAGCTGCTGCTCTTCTACTTTGTTGGATCTATTGAGATATCCACTATCTTGATAGTCCTGGTCTCTTATGGTTTCATTGTGTTGGCCATTCTGAGGATGCGTTCTACTGAAGGGAGGTGGAAAGTCTTTTCTACGTGTGGCTCTCACCTAACTGGAGTGTCAGTTTTTCATGGTACAGCTCTCTTCATGTATGTGAGACCCAGTTCCAGCTATGCTTTTGACCATGACATGATAGTGTCGATATTTTACACGATTGTGATTCCCATGCTGAATCCCATCATCTACAGTTTAAGGAACAAAGATGTAAAAGAGGCGATGCAGAAAGTGTTTAGGACAAATTGATTTATCAATAAGGTATTTTCATAGTAAAAATTAAATTTCAAAAATGAGAGTGATGTTCCTCACTTCAGTATCAAGAAGATAAGATGAAATGTTTGTTTAAGCTTATTAATGTATTTTTGTTCTCCCTGGATCTTTTGTTTTACTGTTATTATTTTTTCTCCTTGGATATTTTAAAATAAAGACGATAGTCAATCCTCTACTTGCACCATTTTCATATGCAGAAAATATGTATCATCCATTTGCTTTTTAATATGTTCCTGCTGATCTATGTATCAATATATACACACATACATATGCACATATATGTTTGTGGAAGTATACTGATGGATACAGCGCAAATGCACATAGAGGCATAGACGTACGCAACCTGTACTTTAGAATGTTGTATTTCTTTTCTTTCTTGAATGTATAGACTATATTTGCAATTATAAATAACATAATTATTTCTGACTAGCTTCATTAACTATCAGCTGATTGGTAGCAAAGCCATATCTCACATAATCCCAATCCCATGTCCATGGAGGCATTGGTTCAGACTCTATTTCAAAGCACTCTGCTCCATCCTTAGATACACACATTGGCAGCCATTTAACCCCAGACTGTGGTTCAAGGACCACAGAGAATATATTCAAATCCCTGGAGTTACTATCATGCTGCTTGTGATGGTGCATTTCTCCCCTTTTTGTTATTTTGTCCCAAGCATGGGCATTAAACCTGCTCACAGAAAACAAAGTCTAAGCATTAGCATGTATCAAGATCATACTTACATTCAAGAATGACAGTAAGAAGCACAATTCAGAAAGTAAGGCATAATTGGCTGGCACATTTGGCTCTTCCCACAACTAAACCAGCTTATCCCTATGCGATCCTTGAAAGCCTGGCCCCAGCTCAGCTTTCAGCTCTGTTTTCCTTTGACCTTCACCCTCTGATGCCCTTGTGTATGCCACCACTCCCTAGTGCCCAGGACCAAGAATCAAGATACAGAGAAGAGTCCCTTCTATTGTACACTTTTCCCTCTTTCAGCAGATGTCATTTTCATTGCAAAGATGTCTCCTCCAAGGACAATTTTAGGTTGTGATGTTCTCCCTTCATTCATTTTTATATATTTTGTTATTATTTTGTGAAAACTATTTTCTTCAAGGAGTGTCTGTATTCTTTAATTCTAATGAGACAGTCTCCTTAGAATTAGAGTCCAGCTTAAAGATATTTCTCTCAAGTGGGTTTATTAAGTTTAAATAACTTCTCACCAGTTCTTATATAGAGCATCTCTTGCCATCATATTCCCACCACAATATCTCGCATCTATTTTCTCCTGTTTACAAGGCTCTCCCCACTGCTCTTCACATAGTTCCTTTCTTCAAATGGCAAAATAAACTATGGTCACTGACGTTCATTATCCTTCCATATATAAAACACGCGAATGAAGAGTGCTGGTGTGTGTGTGTGTGTGTGTGTGTGTGTGTGTTTATGATTCAGCATTAAAGAGATCCTTAAACACAACTCACAATTGCAAAAATTGATAGATTTTATGCTTTAAAATTGTAAAGGTCTAAATGAAAAAAAAATAATAGCAAATATAATAAATATTTGTAAACTCGAGAAAATAAATTTAAGTATTTATCTGGTTGAATTAATAAATAATAGACCAAAATTCCATAAAATTATGAACAAAGAAGACACACAGATAATTCACAAGAGAAGAAAATTCTTTAGGTCAATGCATATATGTTACCTTAATAATGATTAGGAAAATGTGAATGTGAAATGATATAAAACACTTACACACTCATACCACTGACCGATATCGAAAAGTCTGGGGCAATGAAGTGATTGTGAGCAAAGGAAACATTCGCATTCTGCTGGTAGGAATGTGTGTGTGCACCTTTCTTACAAATATTTTGAAAGGTGAGATTTTGTGATCCAGTAATGGTCCTATTCTGTCTTAGAATTTTATCTGCTTGACCAAAGTATGTTTTTATATAGCATACTCGGAAGTTTGGAAATGGAAAATGTACCTTGTGCAATAAATAATAAGCTTCAAATGAGAGATTAAAGTGTAAAATAAAGTATTAATGAAAACGGAAAGTGTAATTTTTTAAAAATTTTGCAATGTTATAGGAATGCAAAATAGATGAGAAACTTCACAGAGCTGATGGAATGAAAGTACCGTTAACTGAGCAGGGTACAGACTATCTTTGGCCACATGACAGACAATTGGCAATTTACAGAAGAAGTAACGACACAAGCTTCATGTGAATACTTGGAGTCTAGAAAGAACCTCAAGGATTTCAATTCATTGTGATGAGTAACATAAGGTGTATAAAAATCTTTGGTATTTTCTCTTTATGATCCACAATATGTTTGTTACTTCAAAAATTGTAGAGCCTAAAATGTGCCACACCTGTACTTCATATTAGGAATACCAGAATGAAGAAGGAACAGTGTGTCCTGCCCTAAAGTGCTGAATATTCTAGAGAATGATATGCAAGTTGTCACTGTTTCTTTATCAAAGTTAAAACCATATTAAAGATAGATGGCACACCTGAAGACAAAACCTCATATTTTATTTCAGAATTTTAAGATGGATATTAGATTCACTCATTCACTTATTCCACATTCATTGTATCAGTCAACAAGTCACCAAATATCTTTTGAAAACCTGCTCTTCCCTGGGTATTATTTTAGAAGCTATTAATATGAAGACAAACTTTTTAGACAAAACCTTTTCATTTATAAAGCTTACAGACCAGAAAATCCGACAGAAGATGTAAAATAAAATGTTATCAATATTTAATTATAATACTTAGACATGTGTGAGGAAAAATCAAAAGATCATATGAAAAATGCATCTTCCATCAAATAATTTTAATTAAAAACAAGCAATAGGATCAGGTATATGGTGGGTACCTTCAAATTTCAGTAAAACAATTGGAGTCTTCTCACAATGATGCACATTTTACATTTACGGGGAATATTATATGGTTTACCAAGGCTTGTTCTTTCCTTTTCTTCCTTTTTTTTTTAAGATTTTATTTATTTATTTGAAAGAGAGAGACAGCAGAGCTAGACTGAGAGAGCACAAGCAGGGCCAGGGGCAGAGGGAGAAGTAGGCTCCCCACTGAGTGGAGAGCCTGACGTGGGGCTCCATCCCAGGTTAGATCCCAGGATCCCAGGACTCTGGGATCATGACTTGAGCCAAAGGCAGACCCTTAACCACTGAACCACCCAGGTGCCCCCACCAGGGCTTGTACTTGATCATAATGGAAGCTTTGCATTCAGTTCTACGCCCAACATTCACAGCAAAATGGAACATTGGGACCAGAATCCTGGGCTTTCTAACTTGGATTTTCTCCACCCCAGGGCCAGCAGCCACACTTCACAACCATCACAGGGGACAATTCAAAAGAAACAAACACACAAAGGGTGAATTGTTGCAGAGGATTGTTACTCAGTAATACCATCTAAGAGCATCCCTAGGCTATCCCCACATTTTCCCTCTCTGGGTGCAATTGTTGTATCGAGACTTGAATAATTGGTCTTTCTTTCCCTGGGGAATCAGAACTTTATCGGGGAATTCCTGTTTTCATGGGTAGGGACTGAACCCATAAATAAGCTGATTTCAGTGTGTGCGTTTTCAGGGAGTTCAGACGCTTGTAAATCTCTTCGGCATGCCTCCTGCAGAACCTTTGCAGTCGGTCTCAGGTGATCTCTGGTTCAGGTAGGTTCACCCCAACGATTTACTCAGTACTCATTCTGGATGTGAAGACCATGTATCTAGGGAGCTTTATGGATTCAAATCAGACTCAGGACTGACGTGATATCTGTTCTATTCTTTTTTCTTGGGGACTCAAAGCTCTGTCCAATGATGGCTAAGTGGAAGGGACAGGGAAATGACTCAAACCATGTTGCCCAGCATCCCTGCTGATAACTTAGAGTGTGAGCATTTCTACGAGTAATGAAGAGCTGTTATGAGGATTCTATTTCACCTTAGGATAAAGAAGAATGTTTCTGCCTTAGAGCTGGCAGAACTGATGCTTTAGAAGGCCCTCTACACCAGACAGGAAGCTTGTTAAGTGTCTTTGAAATATCAGATTTCTTCTCCAAGAAAGACCTACTAAATTGCTAAACTTCAAGAAAAAGAAGTTTCTGCCCTCCCTGATTTTCCCATTGCCCAGGGTGACAAACCCTATGATGGAAAGATTCCCTGATGTCAACTGGCAGGCTTTCAGTTGCTGGTGAACACGGACAGCTTATGTCAAGATGCAGTTTGTCCCTAACCCAACTCAGGTTTAAATAAGTTTAAGACAAATTGTATAGTTAGAGACCAATAGAATATCCTTTGAAATCATTTCTGGAATTACTTATACATATTTTCATTATTATTTCTCAGCCCAATTGTAGTATAAGTGACTAATATTAGGTAAATATTTTTATTTATTTATTTTTATTTTAGAGAGAGAGAGAGTATGAGTGGGAAGAGCAGAGGGAGAGCAAGAGAATATCAAGCAGACTCTACGCTGAGCACGGAGCCCCACTCAGAGCTTGATCTCAGGAACATGAGATCACAACCTGAGTTGAAACCAAGAGTTGGGTGTTTAACCGACTCTATCACCCAGGCACCTCCACCTTATGTACATCTTTAAAGTTCTTTTCTGACACTTTATTATTTTGGTAGAGTTATATTTCTTTTCAAAAACTTGAAAAAATATGTGTAAAAAATGAACATACCTTTATCAGAAACAATTAAATCAGAAACCTTCTGAACAAGAGAAAAATATTTTTTTCAGTGACATACTTACCTAAGCTTTCCATTAGTAATATTTTATTAGAAGAAGGAATTAATAGCAGTTAATGATATATGCAAATATGTTTTTAAAAGCTAATTGCAAGAATTTATAGTACAAAATCCACAATTACTGTTGTTGGTGCTTTTTTTTCTCTTATTAAATTAAAGATGTTTATTGAGTATATTATATCTCAGAGTGAAAAATGCACTAAGCTGCTTTATGTGTAGGAAACAAACAGGAAATGTTTTGTCTAAAGTCAGTGTTGCCACACTATTTTCCACTATGAACTCACCTGTACATTTCTTTTCAGATGTGGTAGTAGGAGAAAAGAGATATGGGATATCTAGTGCAACACAATTGTATAACCCTCATCAGACATATATTTGATGTATGGAATAAATTATCTTTGATTTAACAAACACCACAGATTTAAGAAAGAATCGGGTTGTGGAAGAACACAGCCTGAATTGTTTGTTAGATATATAGCCAGATATCACGTGTCCCAGTTGCTTGAATATGCAAAATTACAATTCACTTGCTATTTCGCATTTCAACTATGAGAGACTGGGACACAAACAGGAAACCACATGAAAAAATTGTTCAAAACACACTAATAACAAGAACAGCTGGTACCAATTATTCTGCAGTCATTTTTAACAGGCTCTGTACTAATGCATGCTTGTGTATTATCTCATTACATTCACACAACACAAGAATATAAATACTTGATAAAAATCCCAGAGCTAGTAATTGGTGGCCTAACATCCAACCAACCAAGTGACCAAACAAACAAGCAAACAAAACACATAAAGCCAAACTGAAACACCATAGCATTAACCAATATTGTACACAGACTCTTTGCATGACTTAATCCCATTGAGCCTCAACTGTCGCATCAGACATATGAATAACTGCATCCATCTTCTAGGACACTCCTGCAGGATAATGAGATCATTACTTTGGAATGGCTAACATTTTCTGGGCCCCGCATACACCACATAGCAAATAATGTTAACTGTCTTCTCTACACATTTCTCTGTGTAAGGAAAACAAAATGATCAAACTTGAGCAATTCAAAACTACAAGTAATATTTTCAAAACATCAAAACAGGCTTTTAAAAATTAAAAAACAAATTTAAAAAATTTAAAGAAAAGAGCGGTAAGATGGACAAAAAGATGTGCCAAGACATAATAATAGAGAAGCATCTGAGCAGGTAGAGGTCAGAGTGATTAAAAGGACTAGTTTATTTGGCAGAAGAAATGTGCTTACTAAAAAAAAAAATTCCGTTTCTGAATAACCGTAATAAGAAGACTAGGGAGGTAGAGTCTGTTGGTGGGCAGCTGAAATAGCATGATGTGGTAGAAACTGGTAAGGAAAACCTAGCATAGCCAAAGTATTTCATGCAGAAATATAAAATTCCCAAGGATGATAACAAGGTGTGGATTGAACAGACAACCAGTAGCAGCTAAGTTAAAAATAACTGAAAGTCACTGGAAGTCACTCTGGTTCATCAACTTCTTATACGTATCTATCATCTATTATTGGAAACATATACGGAGGCATGTGTGTGTATGTATGTAAATATATATTCATGCAATATTATAATTTACATGTTTAAATAGGCATACAAATTTTAATACATACACCATAGTAGATTAATATATATTCAACTAATATAAATTATATTTAAAACACAGATGAAAAATTAATAGCTTGGTACAACTGTTTTATTAACCTGAAACTGGTCTTTAGAAAGTGTGTATTTCTGAATTTTGTTAAAAGATGGGGAGAAATACAAATAAGGTCTGACATTTTTAATTATGAACAAAAATAATCTGATTTAAACGAAACGGTCTAAAAACTAGCATCTACCAGAAAAATCGACTTCACCATCTACTAAACTCCTCTCATTTTTCCCATTAAAAGATAAAAACAACAAAAGAAATGGCCTCAGGAAATTTCACCAGGGTGACTGAGTTCATTCTCTTGGGAGTCTCAGATCGCCCAGAGCTTCAGATTCCACTCTTCTTTGTTTTCCTGCTGATCTACGGGCTGACCATGGCAGGGAACCTGGGCATCATCACCCTCACCAGTGTTGACTCTCAGCTTCAAACGCCCATGTACTTCTTCCTCCGGCACTTGGCTATCATCGATCTTGGCACCTCTACTGTCATTGCCCCCAAAATGCTGGTAAACTTCTTGGTTACAAAGAAAACCATATCCTACTATGGATGTGCAGCCCAGCTGGGTGGGTTCCTGGTTTTTATTGTTGGTGAGATTTTCATGCTGGCTGCAATGGCCTATGACCGCTACGTGGCTATTTGCAACCCCCTGCTCTACATGGCGGTGGTCTCTCCACGGGTCTGCATACTGCTGGTGTCCCTCACGTACCTCTACAGTCTGACCACAGCACTGACTGTCTCCTCCTGTGTGTTCTCCGTGTCATACTGCTCTTCCAATGTAATCAACCATTTTTACTGTGATAATGTCCCTTTGTTGGCATTGTCCTGCTCTGATACCTACATTCCAGAAACAGTGGTGTTTACTTTTTCAGGGACCAATTTGTTCTTCTCTATGATTATTGTTCTAACATCTTACTTCAACATCGTCCTTGCCATTTTGAGGATACGCTCCTCAGAGGGCCGAAGGAAAGCCTTTTCCACCTGTGCCTCTCACATGATCGCTGTCACTGTGTTCTATGCGACCCTTCTCTTCATGTATTTGCAGCCAAGGTCCAACCACTCATTAGATACTGATAAAATGGCCTCTGTCTTCTACACCCTGGTGATACCAATGCTGAATCCCCTCATTTACAGCCTAAGGAACAGGGATGTGAAGGATGCATTGAAGAGATTCCTCAAGAACCCATGGCAGGCTTTCAAATTAATGTAAATTTAAAATTACGATTGTCTTCATTTAAGGGTTTGTATTTACTCCTGAAAAGCTAATCTCTGGTAAGTGCAGAGGCAACACAGAGTCACAAATTCAATGGATTTAGATGGGGAAATATTAACCCTTTCTATTCTGACTACAAATATCCAACTTTCTCTAACACAAGGATGTATTAGTTGACCAAAGAAACTACACTTATTTAAGTAGTAAACAATAATTTCAGAGTTAGCACATTTTAAAGTGCAAGACAACTTGCTATTGGATTTTCATAATTTCCAGTCAAGGAAAAGAATGTCTGACAGCTGAAGAAGTTATGTGAGAACCATTTCTTGGAATGTGGTCAAGAATCAGGTCATCTTCCTTTCCATTGATCTGTTCTTTTCAACTCTTAAAAGTTTTATTTTTCCTTTTTACTGTATTTTGTGTTTCAATTTAACTTTTTTAAATCCATTTTTATCTTGCACTTAATGTAAATTTGAATCACAGAAAAAGAAATCTTCAGGTGAAAATAAAAAGTAAACAAAAAATTGCTTAGGGGCACCTGGATGGCTCGGATGGCTGGGCATCTGCGTTTAGGTCAGGTCATGATCTCCAGGTCCTGGGACTGAGCCCCATGTCTGGCTTTCAGCTCAGCTGGGAGTCTGCTTCTCCCCTTGCTTGTGCTCTTTCTGTGTCTCTCTCTCTGAAATGAATAAATGGAATATTAAAAAAAAAAACCTTAGATAGACATCGAAATAGAACATTTAGCAAAACAGAAAAAGAAAACATGCAAAAGGGGATTCTACTTTTTCAAAGCTCTTCATGTGTACATGAAGCAAAATGTTGATATTTATCCTGATATGATATAAAATTAATATTCTCCATGTCATATTCTCATGGCAAACACTGTGGTATAGAGTTCATTGTCTGTGTTATGGATTCATAACAGCAAATTCAACTACTTTTAGCATTTATATTTAATGTGTTTTGGAGTAAAATGTTATTAGAACAAAAAGAAACCATTGTCTATAAAGTGATGCCAACTTTCACGGATATGCAGATCAAAAAGAAAAAAAAAGTCAACAGTCATTATGTGCCATAGTTTCTTTTATACATGTAAAATATTCCTAATTTACAATAGAGTAAGCAAGACTGGTCAGGGCATGCAAGTCAGGCAATGTCTGGAAATAAACTAGGTGTGAAATTTTCAGGGATTCTTTAATAAGGCAGATATAGGAACCATGACACTCAGGTCCATGAGTCAATTTCTAATTTTAGTCATTAAGCAGAAAAGCTGAAAATAGAAAGTCACACTATATGATGGATACTTCTGGTCTCCTTTTCCATGAAAGGCAGCTTGTTCACAGGTCTGGGGATTTAGGCATGGGCAACTTTGGTGGGTAGGTGGGGGCACAATATTCTGCCTAAAACATCTACATTTATTTTGGCATATTTTCCATAGCTAGGCAATCTTGCCCCTGTCTCATTCACTAATACTCAATGGGATAGTGTCATAAAAGCTTGCAGTTTTTAGCCTTTGTACAATCATTAGCCACAAAATTTATCCTAAAGAAACTGTACACAAAGCCCTCTTTGATTGAAGGATAAGTTAAGATCATAGGTTCAGAGGTAATGAAGTGTATGCACACATACACATGTGCTTACATATCACGTGCACACATTTATCAGAAATAAATCAACACAATCACCCAAGCAGGCAAGCACATCAGCTCAGTACCAGTTGTCCATGGAGTAAGATAGGGAAGAAAATCTACATGGCGGCTTTGATCTCCACCGGATCAAAGCTCACACCCTGTCAGATGCTAAGTCACCTGTACTTCCAGCTTATCCCTAACTAACTGCTCTGGAGGGTCCATGACATTTGTGTCCAAACAGTGACAACAAAATTCCCCTAGTGGTGAGGGGAGAGAAAAGGTGAAAGACACAGTCATAATAAAGCAAGGTCTGACAACACCTGCGAAAGTTAGGACACACTTCAAACAGCACCACGGGGCCCCTCCTTCTGCACCTGCCACAGAAGCAGTAGCTTTGACCTGGGAATGCTCTAGGCAGAAAGCATCGCGAGTGTATAAATCTTGTGTGGCACACGCTGAATCCTTTCAAGACCATGAAAATAAGAAAACCATCAAACTTTCCCAAATTCAGCATAGTAAATGCCATTTCATGAATTTAAGCCCAAAAACTTACTGAAAGACTATTTTCACAGCAGCTCATTTTATTTTGAAGCACTGTGATCATATTTCTCAATATTTTACGTATGACCCAAGACATATGTCTGGTATTAAATATTTCCTACTACATCAATAATAATAAAGCATAACAGAAATTGACATGTTTCTGATTATTTTGTTTCAATTCAAAAGGTCAATTGAGGAACTGTAAGGCTTCCAAGGGAGATTTTCTTGTCCTTTAAGATCTACATAAGCTTGGTTTGAGCCGCTAATGCCATCTCCCTGCAAGATCGTAAGCCTTCACCAGATGTCTACATGCCATGGATCACGTCTATCATCTCTGCTTTCCAAATGGCTCTTTCCATATGCCGCTTCCATGGAAAGGAAAAATTTCTTTCAAGGAAACAACTCAAAAGAGAAGTAGAAATCAGTGCAGATATGGGTGACGGGAGACAAGACAGAGGTCTATATGGTAGCGTCAGGTCTCCTACTTCAAGAAACTTAACTACAGCACCGCAAAATAATTCCCACTGCTCTTCTTATATCCCCAGACTCAAACCTTATACTGGCTCCTTGTCTTACTCCCTCTCTTTGTACCACCTTTCTTTTCTCTCTGTGTCTCAATAAAGGCTACAGAATTTTTCTTTCCTTCTATTAAATGGAGCTGCTACTTATGAAGTTTGATGTCCTTCCATAAGTTCTGCCCCATGTCACTGTTCCGAGCTTCCCTTCAGGATAGGTTTTGGCTCCTTTGATATTTAGAAGGCTATTTTTATGATCAATCATTATTTGGGTTGGAGAAATTTTGTGGACAAAAACAGTTTTGATAACAAATTCTTACCTCAGCTCAGAAAATGTACAAGACATTGGGTTAGCTAAAATGTAAATACGAAAATATCTACTTCTTAAAAAGCATATACAATGGAACATTACTCTGCCATAAAAACAAATGAGATCTCTCAATTTGTGACAACGTAGAAAGACCTAGAAGGATTATGCTAACTGTAATAATTTCAAGAAAGAAAGGCAAATACTATATGATTTCACTTACTCGTGGACTATAAAAACAAAACAAATGAACAAACAAACAGTTTCTTTTTTTTTTTAAGATTTTATTTATTTATTTGACAGAGATAGAGACAGCCAGCGAGAGAGGGAACACAAGCAGGGGGAGTGGGAGAGGAAGAAGCAGGCTCATAGTGGAAGAGCCTGATGTGGGGCTCGATCCGATAACGCCGGGATCACGCCCTGAGCCGAAGGCAGACGCTTAATCGCTGTGCCACCCAGGCACCCCAAACAAACAGGTTCTTAAATACGGAAAACAAACTAGTCGTTTCCAGAAAGAAAGTAGGTGAGGAAGGGGATTAAGAGATACAAACTTCCAGTTGTAAAATAAATAAGTACTCTACAGAGAATATTATAGTCAATAATATTATAAAAGCATTGTATGGTGAAGACTGTGACTGAACTTATTATGGTGAGCACTGAGTAATGTACAGAATTACAGAATCAATATGTAATACACCCAAAACTAATAAAGAAGGGTGTGTTCATTATAGTTCAATTTTAAAAAAGCATTTAGCCACAGAGGCAGTGTGAGCTATAATTATTGGAAGAGGTTACTAATGATTTCTTAAAAATATTTTAAAATGTGTATTTCAAAGATCTAATAACTTACTGAATGATAAAGGTTATTGATGTTTACACAATAATAAAAAGTGATTAATTTAAGACACAGGCTGAGATTACATTACATTAATTTAAAATCTTTGTGAAATACGTAAGTAAGATCCTTTCATGTTAAGATATGGATGCCTAAAACATTGTTTATTGATCACAGAATAATTAATATTGGGGGCAAACTAGCAGTTTCTGGATCTCTGTTGTAATCACTTTTCTCTTTGCTTCCTCTCTCACAATTTTTCAGCATTCTATCTACATTTCACGCTTCGACCATTGGAACGACAAACTCTGAAATAGAAAGACAGTGTGGGAGGCACTCAAGACCAGCACACAGGGGTGAAGAATGGGGGCACACAGGGAGGGGCTGTGACTCCACAGAGGAGTCAGGCTGCAGCTCAGCCACTTCTCCACACCTGCCAGGAGGATGAGAAGTCAGCTGGCCAGTGCGCAGGAGGAAAGCAGGATTTGGAGGTCACCCTCCCCCCACTCTGCTATGAGGTGTGTGCCAGGTTTTGTCACTTTAACAACTACTTTATCAGCATTATCACTGTGATAGACATTTAAATAGTCTATGTTCAAATTAACATTATATTAAAATTAATGTGTATCTATCTCCGTTATTATCTCTGAACTTTTTATTGACATGGATTATACCTAGTGCATTTTTTTAAAAGATTTTATTTATTCATTTGACAGAGAGCGAGACAGCCAGCGAGAGAGGGAACACAAGCAGGGGGCGTGGGAGAGGAAGAAGCAGGCTCCCAGTGGAGGAGACTGATGTGGGGCTTGATCCCAGAATGCTGGGATCATGCCCTGAGCTGAAAGCAGACACTTAAAGACAGCCACCCAGGAGCCCCACCTAGTGCATTTTTCTATTTCCAATCCTGATCAATATTTGAATTCCTTTACAAAATAATGTATTACAGCAAGTAAAACAATTTTAGCTCTATAAAGTTAAATCAGATTTAATTATTGGTTGTAACATTTACCCTTTGTACAAATGGTACATATTCATAAGTTGGATGTCCAGAGCATGAAAAGGCTTGGATACTGATGGTGGGATATATCTTAATGAAAGAACTCTTTAAGTAGAGCCAACTTATTTAAATAAATTAAATGCACTTATTTTTTCCAAGTCAAGGATGCAGGAGATACATCGCAGACATGTCCATTCATGGGCAAGTGGGGACCACACGCACAAAGTTGTTAATTGTGGTGATGCTTGCAGAAGTCAAAAGTTGGGAACTAAATGCCTGTTACTATGGCAGCAAACCTATAGTAAATGGGGATGGAGACAGATTATACAAATTTTATTAAACAGAGGTCAGCAAAATATTGGTGTATAAGTAGAAAATGAATAAAATTCAAAAGCATATAGTCGAGTGAGAACCTTGAAGTATCAAAAATAAGTTATATAAGAGCATGTTTGTGCACTTTAAAACATACATTATATTTGCTTTATCAAGCTGCATTTTTTTTAAAGAACATATACCAACTTTTGTGGAGGAGGAAACTGTGTAGGGAAAGGAAACTGAAGAAGGGGTGGGAATTAGGAAGAGTCAGAGAAAGGTGTTGGAAAAGTATAGGTAGATGAAGTACAATGCTTAAATAAAATGGGTTAACACAAAACATTTCATGTTTACTTGATGGAAGATAAAATAAAGGTGTAAGAATAGTATTCAAAGTAAAATAGAGTAAATGTACTCCATTTCTATCAATGCCAAGTCCAGTTGGCTTTATCTGGATCAAATAATCATTTGTCCTGTCCATGTACATTCTTTTTTTTGTAGAGGACAGTATGTTTTAAAATATATTTTTTAAAATTTAAATTCAATTAATTAACATATAATGTATTATTTGTTTCAGGAGTACAGGTCTGTGATTCATCCGTCTTATATAATACCCAGTGCTCATTACAATACATACCCTCCCCAGGGTCGATCACCCAGTTACCCCGTCCCCCCACTCCCCCTACCCTCCAGCAACCCTCAGTTTGTTTCCTAACATTAAGAGTCTCTTATGATTTGTCTCCCTCTCTGGTTTCCTCTTGTTTCATTTTCTTCCTCTTTTCCCCTGTGATCTGCTGCCTTGTTTTCTTAAATTCCCCATGTCAGTGAGATTACCCAGTAGTGCAATTGCTGGATCATAGGGTAGCTCTATTTTTAACTTTTTGAGGAACCTCCATACTGTTTTCCAGAGTGTCTGCGTCAGCTTTCATTTCCACCAACAGTGTAGGAGGGTCCCCTTTCTCCTCATCTTCGCCAACATCTGTCGTTTCCTGAGTTAATTTTAGCTATTCTGACTGGTGTGAGGTGGTATCTCATTGTGGTTTTCATTTGTATTTCCCTGATGCCGAGTGATGTTGAGCACTTTTTCATTTTGGATGTCTTCTTTGAAAAAGTGTCCATTTATGTCATCTGCTCATTTCTTGATTATTTATTCTTTGGGTGTTGAGTGTGATAAGTTCTTTATAGGTTTTGGATACGAGCCCTTTATCTGATATGTCATTTGCAAGTATCTTCTCCCATTCTGTCGGTTGTCTTTTGGTTTTGTTGATTGTTTCCTTTGCTGTGCAGAAGCTTTTTATCTTGATGAAGTCCCAATATTTCGTTTTTGCCATTGTTTCCCTTGCCTTTGGAGACGTGCCTCACAAGAAGTTGCTGCAGCAGAGGTCACAGAGATTGCTGCCTGTGTTCTCCTCAAGGATTTTGACGGATGTCTGTTTCACATTTAGGTCTTTCATCCATTTTGAGTCTATTTTTTGTGCATGGTGTAAGGAAATGGTCCAGTTTCATTCTTCTCCATGTGACTGTCCAATTTTTCCAACACCATCTGTTGAAGAGACTGTCTTTTTTCCATTAGATATTTTTTCCTGCTTTGTCAAAGATTAGTTGACCACAGAGTTGAGGGTCCATTTCTGGGTTCTCTATTCTGTTCCATTGATCTATGTGCCTATTTTTGTGCCAGTACCATGCTGTCTTGATGATTACAGCTTTGTAAGATAGCTTGAAGTCAGGCATTGTGATGCCCCTGGTTTGGTTTTCTTTCTCAGTATTCCTTTGTCTATTTGGGGTCTTTCTTGGTTCCATACAAATTTTAGGATTATTTGTTCCAGTTTTGTGAAAAAAGTTGATAGTATTTTGATAGGGATTGCTTTGAATGTGTAGATTGCTCTAGGTAGCATAAACATTTTAAGAATATTTCTTCTTCCAATTCATGAGCATGGAATATTCCATTTCTTTCATAAGCATTCTATAGTTTTCTGAGTATAGATCCTTTGCCTCTTTGGTTGGGTTTATTCTTAGGTATCTTATAGTTTTAGGTGCAATTGTAAATGGGATCGACTCCTTAATTTCTCTTGTCTCGTTTTTGGTGTATAGCAATACAACTGATTTCTGTGCATTGATTTTATATCCTGCCACTTTACTGAATTCCTGTATAAGTTCTAGCAATTTTGGGGTGGAGTTTTTTGGGTTTTCCACATAGAGTATCATGTCATCTGCAAAGAGCAAGAGTTTGACTTCTTCTTTGCCGATTTGGATGCCTTTCATTTCTTTTTGTTGTCTGACTGCTGAGGCTAGGACTTCTAGTACTATGTTGAACAGCAGTGGTGATAGTGGCATCCCTGATGTGTTCCCGACCTTAGGGAAAAAGCTCTCAGTTTTTCCCCATTAAGAATTATATTGACTGTGGGTTCTTCATAGATGACTTTTATGATATTGAGGTATATGCCCTCTATCCCTATTAAAGAGTTTTAATCAAGAAAGGATGCTGTGCTTTGTCAAATGCTTTTTCTGCATCTATTAAGAGGATCATATGGTTCTTGTCCTTTCATTTATTTATGTAGTGCATCACATTGATTGACTTGCGGATATTGAACCAACTTTGCAGCCCAAGAATAAATCCCACTTGGTTGAAGTGAATAACCCTTTTAATGTATCATTCAATCCTATTGGCTAGTATTTTGGTGGGAAATTTTTGCATCCATGTTCATCAGGGATATTAGTCTGTAATTCTCCTTTTTGGTGGGGTCTTTATCTGGTTTGGGGACCAAGGTAATGCTGGCCTCATAGAAAGAGTGTGGAAGTTTTCTTCCATTTTGATTTTTTGAAACAGCTTCAGAAGAATAGGTATTAATTCTTTAAAGGTTTGGTAGAATTCCCCTGTGAAGACATCTGGCCCTGAGCTCTTGTTTGTTTGAGAGATTTTTGATTACTGCTGTAATTTCCTTGCTGGTTATGGGTCTGTTCAGGTTTTCTATTTCCTCCTAGTTCAGTTTTAGTAGTTTCTACATCTCTGGGAATGCATCCATTTCTTCCAGATTGCCTAATTTGTCAGCATACAGTTGCTCATAATATGTTCTTATAATTGTTTGTATTTCTTCAGTGTTGGTACTGATCTCTCCTCTTTCATTCATGATTTTATTTATTTGGGTCCTTTCTAATTTCTTTTTGACAAGTCTGAGAAGGGGTCTATCAATCTTATTAATTCTTTCAAAGAACCAGCCCCTAGTTTCATTGATCCATTCTACTGTTCTCTTTGTTTCTATTTCACTGATTTTTCCTCTAACATTCATTATTTCTCTTCTCCTGCTCGATTTAGGTTTTATTTGCTTTCTTTCTCTAGCTCCTTCAGGTGTAAGGTTAGGTTATATATTTGAGATCTTTCTTGTTTCTTGAGAAAGGCTTGTGTTGCTATATACTTCCCTCTTAGCACCACCTTTGCTGCATCCCAAAGATTTTGAACAGTTGTGTTTTCATTTTCATTTGTTTCCATGAATTTTTTAAATTCTTCTTTAATTTCTTGGTTGACCCATTCATTCTTTAGTGGGATACTCTTTAGCCTTCATGTATTTGAGTTCTTTCCAACTTTCCTCTTGTGATTGAGTTACAGTTTCAAAGCATTGTGGTCTGAAAATATGCAGGCAATGACACCAGTCTTTTGGTACTGGTTGAAACCTGATTTGTGTCCCCGGATGTGATCTATTCTGGAGAATGTTCCATGTGCACTCGAAAAGAATGTGCGTTCTGTTGCTTTGGGGTGAAATGCTCTGAATATGTCCGTGAAGTCCATTTGGTCCAGTGTATCATTCAAAGCTCTTTTTTCCTTGTTGATCTTCTGCTTAGACGATCTGTCCATTGCAATGCAGGGGTGTTAAAGTCCTCTGAAGAGTTGCAGCTATTCTTTTCTTCGCTCTCTGGTTGAGTTTGCAGGTGTTTAGAATGGTTTGATAACTATCCAGCTCAATTCCAGGACCAGATGATTTTAAGGTCTCCTACTCCTCCATTATCTTGGACTCCTGCCCTGTCCATGTACATTCAAACAGGCCAAATTTAGGTACATCAAATAAATCATGCCATACCTATTTTCTCTTGGTCTTTATTACTTTGTCTTTCACTGATATAGTCAATGCAGGTAGAATCAGATTCTAGCAATTTTATTAAAATAAAAGTTTTCAAAATATTGGTATGTATGTAATAAAATGAATATAATTCGAAAACACACAGTTGGGTGAGAACCTTTAGATATCAAAATGAGCTATACAAAATGTTGTGTACTTTAAAACATATATTTATTTTATAAAAATACATTTCATGTTAAGGACATATATCAACTTTTGTAAAAGAGGTACGTACCTATTTGGGGAAGAGATACAGAAGCAGACATGGGAAATTAGTACTGAGGATGCACATGGGATGTGGAATGAGGGGATCATTAACTTAATTTAGTCCCTAAGATTAGAAAAAGAAATAAAAATAGTAGTTACACACATATTCATAAATTTTAGTCCTTCTGAATCTTCTAATATACTCTAGGACATATTTAAAGAGCTTTGTTTTTATTCTCAGATATAAAACATGGAAGAAGCCTTGGAAAACATGGAAAATGCTGAACGTTTATGTAATTTATAGATGATTAAGGCATCTAAGAAATAATCTACTTAAATCAAGATATTTGAGTGAATACAATAAAAATAACAACTAAGGAAAGCAGGGGAATTTTATATATAAAAAGACATTTCCTCAACAGGGGAATCAAAGTTACTCTGAATAATTAGCAAAGACGAGTGGCATCATTTCCTGCTCTCAGATGCTTTGGGGAATAACCAAGAATTGCATTCAAGCTTCCAGGGGGAGTGTCTCAAAGGGAGCAGATGCTCATAAATTCTTCTGACAGCAGTCAAACTGGTAATCACACAGGGGAACAGGAAGCCAGTCCTCACTTAAGGTGAGTAGATGCCACTTATTATAATGATCACAAGATTAGCTGCAGTGATGATTTTTGGTACCTGCCTTCCATTTAAATAACAGTTGTAAGTATAGTCACCAATTACATTACATCATGCATATTAATCATCTCTTTTCATAACTAAGTTTTCTGGAGTAATGATGTATGTTTACCACTATTAGTATGTTCTCTGAAGGTGGTGAGGAACCTTATTTCTATTTGTTACTATTTCCACATTTATATAGAGATTCTAGACAATAAACATGGTGAAGGCGGAGTTAGCATTTTTGCATGCTCAACTTAGAATCCTCCTCTTCCTTTCCCTCTCTGTCTTTCTCCCTTCTTTTAATGGGAGTGCAATGTTCTCAATTTGACCCACCCATTTACCTGAATTGAGGTTATTTACAAAATATTATAGAATATTTAGTTGAGATTGGGTGTTTGCATTTGCACAAGAGGACATCCCTTGGGCTCTATGCCCAGGTCCTGGTATAGCTCTGGAATTTCTGCTTTCATCTGAGAAGAGTCAGGTTTGATGCTCAATTTCCTTGTTTCTTTTCAGGCAGTGCTTTGGTAGGACTGGTGGGGACAGGCCACATAAATATTTATTCAATTACATTTGGGAGAAATGCCAAGGATTTGCAAAATCACAATAAAATGAATGTTTGGTTGAAGAGGTTTACCAAAATGCACAAATTGCTGGGGAATAGTTCTTTCTTTGGGTTTAATTTTTATAGCTTAAGACATTAGACTTTGTCATTTGTTTGGTTGCTGCTAATGAATATTTGTTATTGCTTTGCTATAAATATTTTGTTAATTTGAATAGATTTTTGGATAAAACAAATTTCATGTAGTTTTATCTGCCAAACTGATATTGGATTTCTATTTTTTGGAAATTTCTGGTTATTTAAGGGCATCCAGAGGTTCCAATTTTTGAGGTTATAAAAGTTTAACATTTTCTTATGACATTAAGTCCTTGACCAGTCTAGGGTTGATTTTTATATGAACGAATGAAATATACAGTTTCATCATCCTCTATAGGGATAATCACTTTCTCCATTACCATTGAATAGACCATTTTTGCATGCCTGTCCTAACGTGCCACTTCTGTCATAAATGACAGTTCTATACATTTGTGGGTCTTTTCCTGAGGTCTCTATTCTTTTCCATTGATGTAATATGCTGTATTGTCTCAAGAACTCCCCCTTTATAAGTTTTATGATCTGGGAGTCCAGGATTTTTCAAAAGTGTCTTGCTTCTTCTTTACAATTCGCATTTTCTAGATGCATTTAAAATCATTATCAAATTCTACAAATTTCCTTAGCGAGTTTTGATTGTAAAAGCATTGAACAAATAGACCAAATTCAGTAGAAGTGACATTTTGTCACACCAAGTTGTGCAATCCAGGAACATAATATTTCTGTCAATTTATGTAGGACTTCTATAATGTTTTCCAAAAAAAAATATTAATTTTTCTCTTTTTATAAGCAGGTTCAGTCAGTTGTTATAAGATATCCTATCATTATGGAATTTTCCTTTTATTCTTAATTTTTATCATTTTGTCCATTCTAAATAGGATTAATTCTTCCTCTATTCAAATGCTTTTTTTTCTAATTCACTCTGATACTGTCGTGAATTTTAATTATAGATTTTCCAAAATTAAACTGTCCAGCCAAAAATGGGATCAATGCAGCTTAAACAAATGTTTAATAATTCTTACATTTTTAAAATTGATATCAATGATATATTAATATTGTTTAGAGTTCTACATCTAAATAAGTAAAATTATAGGCCTGGGTGTGTATATATCTTTTTTTTTTTTTAAATCAGTATTTTGGGCCTCCTAGAATGAGTCACAATGTAGTCCTCATTTTTTATACTCTAGAAGAGTTTTCAATAAAATTAGATAATTTTTTCCCATGAAAATTTGGAAGCACCTGCCTTTAAAAATAATCTAAAGGAGAAAGGAGTTAGAAAAGTAGAGGTAGATGAAGTGTAATCCTTAAATAAACTATGTTAACACAAAACGTTTCACGCATACTGGATAGAATATGAAATGAATGTGTAAGAATAGTATTCAATTAAAATATTGTAAATATACTCCATTTCTCTCAATGCCATGCCCAGTTGGCTTTACCGGGATCAAATAATCATTTGTCCTGGCCCATGTCATTTAAACAAATAAAATTAAGTACTTCTAATGAATCACGCCATATCTCTTTCCCCTCATTCCCTAACACTTTGTCTTTCATTCATGTGTTTCATGCAATGTTATTTGCCAGCCTCTAATGCATTTGAGATAGCACTCCCTACTTTGGAGTGTCATTTCTCTTTGTTGTATAAATTTATTTATAGCAATTAACTGGATGATTGTAGGAGATACCTTAACAAATACATTTTATTTTTTTATTTTTAAAATTTTTTATTAGTCACCATGGTGACTAACAAATACATTTTAATAATTTTTATTTGCCTTAAATGTGCTAGAAAAATATAATTACATTAAGCCTACATCAGAGATATTAGTGGTAAGGTCAAAGCAAATGTGATAATGATAACTAATTGTTTTATTTTCATATTGAATAACTTACAGATGCAGGCCTTACTTGGTATGCAACATAGCTGAACAGTTTATGCAACCATCAACTGAAAAAAACCAACAACTAAGTGCTGAATTTTCACATGCACTACTCTACAGAAAATAAAAGTTTTTTATATGCATTAGAATGCACTAGTTAGGGACTTCTGTAAAGGAGATAAATTATTGCCTATCATTATAAAAAAACAATTATAAACATTGCTTAAAACTCATAAAAAACAGTAGAATGAGAATACAGTTTTAAAAATGAAATGAACTGTAGAATGAGAATGTAAATAGATACACAGAGTTGTAATGAGTAAAGTAAATCTAAGTCTGCTCAATGAGTTAATTATGTTGGATGTTGGGACAAAAGTTGCAAGGGCACAAAGCAGAGAGCTATTACTTTTATTATAATTCCTTCTTAAGTATGACATGTTTCAACCAGTTTTAGGTATATTAAGTAAAAAAAAAAAAAAAAAGGAAAAATTCTAACAATATATCAGGATTCACACTCAAGACCAAACATTTCTAATGATACATTTTTGACAGACCATAAAGAGACTATATTGACTTGATAATGATAGCCAGCATGTGACGCAAAAAATAAAATGGCTACCATATACCTCAAGTTGTAACTTATTCAACATTGGGTTCCAGGTTCAGTGATGCTGGTGAGTCTTATTCTAAACTAACTCATCTAAAAAATTGGGTTTATCTTACTCACAATGGCTTTGTCTTCTAAAATGTCATCAGATGTTTTTTCCTGAATTCCAATGACACTTGTGATGGTTGTTCCCACAGCAATTTTCCTTAATGGCCTGGATGAACAAACAAAATCTAACAGTGCTAACAGAGTTCATCCTAATGGGACTCACAGACCGTCCTGAGCTGCAGGCTCCCTTCTTCGGGCTCTTCCTCATCATCTACACAGTCTCAGTGGTGGGCAACCTGGGCATGATCATCCTCACCAAGGTGGACTCCAGGCTTCAAACACCCATGTACTTCTTCCTCAGACACCTGGCTTTCATTGATCTTGGTTATTCATCAGCTGTGGGACCCAAAATGCTGGTAAATTTAGTAACTAACCAAAATACAATCCCCTATAACTGGTGTGCTACACAGCTGGCTTTCTTCATCTTGTTCATCATCAGTGAGCTTTTCATTCTGTCGGCAATGGCCTATGACCGCTATGTGGCCATCTGTAACCCTCTGCTCTACACGATTGTTATGTCACAAAGGGTGTGCTGGGTGCTGGTAACAGTCCCCTATCTCTACAGTGCTTTTCTTTCTCTGATAATTACCATAAAGATTTTTATGTCATCCTTCTGTGGCCATAATGTCATTAGACATTTTTACTGTGACAATCTTCCCTTGTTAACTTTGCTGTGCTCAAGCTCACATGACATTGAGTTGATCATACTGATCTTTTCAGCATTCAATTTGGTTTCCTCCCTTGTGATAGTGCTTGTGTCCTACATCCTCATCCTAATGGCCATCCTCAGGATGAATTCTGCAGAGGGCAGGCACAAGGCCTTCTCCACCTGTGGATCCCACCTGACAGTGGTCATTGTGTTATACGCAACACTATTCTTCATGTACGTGCAGCCCAAATCCAGTCATTCCTTTGATACTGATAAAATTGCCTCTGTATTTTACATTTTGATCATCCCCATGCTGAATCCCATGATCTACAGCTTGAGGAACAAAGAGGTAAAAGGTGCCCTGCATAGACTATGGAAAAAATGGCAGAAACTGCCCATGTAGAATTCAATATAGACTATGTATACAATAAATTAAGTTATAGGCTCTTGTTTATTATATGACATGGGCCTTACAAAGGAGTAATGTGTAAAAGTCATGGACACCTAGAAGTATTTTTCTTGTTTTCAACTTATAGATATTTTAGTAATAATCATTATTCTGATACCAACATTTGTTTCAGCACAAGAGACTGAGTCTGGAGCACTGTTCTCACATTGCCAAGTACTTACATTGCAAATGAAGATAAGTTTTGTTCTGTTTTGTTTAAAACATATCTCTGCTTAGATAATCTTTTTAAAAAGTTTTTTGGGTCTTTATTAAATATTAAATAAATACCAGTGCCTATCACACTGGCATATGGCATAGAGATGATGGCACTTATTGTTCTTTGGAGACAGAATATATACATCAATGAATAATCAACATATCTGCCTTAATGAAACTTTATCTCTTTGTGGTGTTGTCATCTCAGATTTTGTCAAGTGATGATATGTGAACCTGTATAGGCTTGGGGAAGCAGAAATAAATGTGTGATTGTTTTCAGGTGGCATAAGTGTGTACAGTAAAAATTCTAAAAAGCCTCTTCATGCTGAAACGTTAGAAATAAAAAGTGAATTTTGCAAGACTGGCGCATACAAGGCCAGCATATAAGAGATTGTTTGTTTGTTTGTTTCCTATACACTAGAAAAAACAGGAAAAAAATAATTCTAAACCGTTCGTTTTACTAGAAATAAAAACTGAAATACCTAGGGAAAATTGTAATGAAGGATTTGCATGATTTTCTTGGAGGAAACTACAAAACTATTGCTGAATTATTAAGGAAGATGTAAGTGCACCATATACCATACCATTGCTTGGATGAAATAAATATTATGTGATGGGGCTCTTCCTCCCTAAATTATTCTACGCGTTCAATGCAGCAACAATCAAAAATCCAATAGTATTTTTAATACTCAAGTTGATTTTAAAAATTATGTGGAAATGCAAAGGATCTAGAATATATTTGAAGAAGAAAGAACACAGAGGTTCCAATAACAGATAACAATTCCTTTAATGAAGCTAGATTATTTTTTAAAATTATTTTTAAAACTAATATTTTAAAACAATCCTTCCTTCTTTCTTCATTCTTTCTTTGTCTTTTCTTCTGTCTTTTAGAATGATGGAAGCTGATTGTAAAATTTATTAGGAAAAACAAAATGCCCAAAAGTTAAAGACAGTCTTGTAGAAAGAGAATGAAGTTGCAGAAGTTACACCATGAGATTTCAGGACTTATTAAAGCTATAGTAATTAAGAAAACATTGCCCTGATTTGTCAAGTCCCTAAGGAAATAGAATGGATGTTCCTCTAAAAATTAAAAATAGAAGTACCATATGATCCAGTAATTTCACTACTGGGTATTTACCCAAAGAACATGAAAACATGAAATCAGAAATATATATGCACCCTTATATTCATTGCAACATTATTTACAGTAGACAAGATAGAGAAGCAGTCCAAGTAGCCGTTGACAGATGAATGGATTAAAATGATGTGGAATATATATACAATGGAATATTACTCAGCCATAAAAGAGAATGAGCTCTTGCCATATGTGACAACATGGGTGAACATAGAGCACATTATGGAATGTGAAACGAGTCAGACAGTAAATACAAATACCATATGAATTCACTTATATATGCAATCTAAAACACAAAACAAACAAACAAAAAGCAGAAACAGACCCATAAATTCCAAGAACAAACTGAAGGCTGCCAGAGGGGAGGGGAATACGGAGAAGGGAAAAAGGGTGAGGGGGAGTGGAAGATAGACTTCCAGTTATGGAATGAGTGAGTTATGCGATAAAAGATACAGTGTAGGAAATATAGTCGATCATATTGTAATAGCATTGTATGGTGACAGGTGGCAGCTACACTTGCGCTGAGCATAACATAACATATAAACATGTTGATCCACTATGTTGTACATCTGAAACTAATGTAACATTGTGTGTCAATTGCACTTCAATTAAAAAAAAAAGGAAAGAAAACATTTTACAGAAGTCAGGCTAATTGATCAGTGTAATAGAATGAGGACTACAGAAACAGATCCACACACACATTGTCACCTAGCGTATGATAGATGCATCGCTGTTTTCCAAAAGAGAAAGAACGATCTTTTCAATAAATGCTATTAGGTAATCTATATATTTATTTTGAGAAAGAAAAAGAATCTTGACACCTACCCAGGTCCTATACAGACTCAATTCTACTTGGATTAAAGATCTAAACATGAAATGCAAACAACATTTAAAAGGAAATCATAGTGGGACATCTTTGTGATAGAGAAATATGTACAACATTTTGAGCAGAACACACAAAACAATAACTATCTAAGATTTAAAATGATCAGTTGAACTGTTTTAAGAAATCCTGTTCATCAAAATAGTGTGAAAAGGAAACTCTCATAATGGGACAGGATACTTTTATCAGACCTACAGAATCGGAGGAAGAGCTGACAAGGGACTCAAGTACAAAATATAAAAAATATATATATATAACTCCTACAAATCCATAAATAAAATAGTTGACATGAAATACAATGCAAAGGTGACAAAAGATATTAACACCAGGTTTCAAAAGAACATGTCTTGGGGTGCCTGGGTGGCTCAGTCGTTAAGTGTCTGCCTTCGGCTCAGGGCGTGATCCCAGAGTCTTATGATCAAGCCCCGCATCAGGCTCCTCCACTGGGAGCCTGCTTCTTCCTCTCCCACTCCCCCTGCTGTGTTCCCTCTCTTGCTGGCTGTCTTTCTCTCTGTCAAATAAATAAATAAAATCTTAAAAAAAACCCAAAAAAACAAAAAACAAAAGAACATATCTAAATGGCCATTAAACACATGAAAAGGGTCTCGATTTCATTTAGCTATTAGAATAATACAAAATAAAACCACAATGCTAAGACCCCATATACATCATCATCAAAGATGAGAAAGAAAATGAGGGAAATACTAAATCTTGACAAGGATATTGAGCAACCATAACTATTTGCACTGCTGGTAGGAGTGCCCGTTGATAGAACCACTCTGGAAACTCATTGGGCAGTATTTACTGATGCTGAATATGTGTATCCTATGACTCAATAATCTCAGCGTGAAGGATACCCAATAAAAATACATGCAAGATTAGAGATTCCACCTCAGAGGTGAATGGACTGCACCTGTCCCTGTGACTAACTCAGACCAGTGACTTTTCAGAGCCCCATTAGGGTCTGATATCCCTTGGGTGATTTAGCCATCTCTTTAATAATCTGCCATGATAACTGAAGTTTCTGGGAGAATACAAGGTTGTAAACATCTTTATTATAATTTTTGGTGAGAGCTAGGCATTTGCTACGAGGCAGGAAGTTTGTACTCTTTGGATAGTAAACAGCAACAACAACAACAACAACAAAAACCCCAAAAAACGAAAAACCCCACAATCTCTGAAAAGGGAGTTTTGTTCAGAAAATTCACAATGAAACCCTAAAGATTGTCATGATTATTTTCTTTCATTTGGATCCTTAACAAAACGTCAAATATGATATTGTTATTTGTAGTTATCTGGGTGTTTTTCAGAATTCTTAAGCTCAAATAATAACAGATTTCCATAGTGTTTTCCAGCTACCTCTCAAGTAAAAGGGTCATCTCAATATGTTTATAACACTTGCAATTTCTCTGTTTCCAATATGCCGTGTGTTTCCAAAATGTACCAGTGTCCTTTGGAAATCATCACTTTTAATTGTAGGTGAGGCAAAAACAAACGATTACAGCTGTGCTATGTCTCCACCACACCATAAAGTCTGATTAGTAAGAGAACTGCCCATTTCCTTACCTACAAGCTTTGGAACAGTCTCTGAAATGCCATCAGATTGTCCCTTGAATTGCTAAATGCATATCTAATGGAAATTGGAACTAAGATTAAAATATGTACAAATATGAATTTAGGCAAAGACTTCTTGCAAAATTATGTATTTTACCTAAAATTAATGTGTCTTTTCAACTTATTTAATAGCTTTTTCTAAAACTCTCCTTATCCCCCCTTGAAAATTACTTCGATGTTTTATTATATGCACTTAAATACATATTTTATTTATCTTTCATTGCAGAATATACTTAGTGCCAATTCAGTTTAGAGAGCTTTATTTGGCAGCGGGAGGGGCAGAGCTGGGGGAATGGTTTAATTCTCTCATCTCTGTACTTAGGGTAGATTTATAATGAAGGTCCAACACTAATCTCATTGTATTTTTTACATGCTTGAATAGACTTGAGAGGAAAAAAAAAACAGATTTAAAAGGTAAGAACCAATTTACCTTCAGCAATCATATAAAATAAGGTAAGTATAAAAAGAACCATGTAAAATAAAGAGTTTAGTGCTTTACGTAGAACTCTAAAGATGATGAGAAAAAATATCTCTTATCTTTTCTCATATATAGGGGGACTGGTATTTATTAGCTTGGATTTAAATAGGGCACACGTTTTAATATTCTCATTTATTCCATGAGATTCATGATACTTTTTATATCCACTAGAAATATATCCTTACCTGTATTGTCTCCTGAGAATTAAGTTAGTGTTTCTAATAAGCCACAACCAATCTGCTTTCCATGTCTTTGGATTTGTCTCTTCTGGATATTCCATTTAATGGAATTATACAATGTGTACAATATGTGCCCTTTTATAATTGGGTTATTTTGCTTAGCATAAAGGTTTAAAGACTCATCCATGTTGTAGCATGTACCAATACTTCTTTCCTTGTATGCCTTACCAATATTCCATTGTATGGATATAACACACGTGTTATCCATTCACCAGGTTTTGGACATTTGGATTGTGTCTAAGTTTTGACTGTTAGGAACTATTTTAACTATGATGAATGCTCTTATGAACATTTACCTGCAAAATTTTTGTTGAACACTTGAGGTTGTCAATACCTTTGGGTGCATAACAAAGAATGGAATTACTGGATCATAATGGTAATTTATGGTTAACTTATTGAGTAATCATCAAACTGCTTCCACAGTGGCTGTGCCATTTTACTTTCCCAGCAGTACACAAAGTTCTAATCTCCACACCTTTTCCAGTCTTTGTGATTTTTTTTTGTCTTTTCTTTTGCAAGTCACCTTAGAGCAAGTGATGTGGTATCTCACTGTGGTTTTGATTTGCATTTTTCCAATGACTAATGACATTGAATATTTTTTCATGTGCTTATGACCATTTGTATATTTTCTGTGACAAATGTCTGTTTAAGACTTTTGCCTGTTTTTTAATTTGAGTAATTTTTATTTGAGAGGTTGAGTTATAAGAATCCGTTGGATATTTTGTACTAGGCCCTTGCCAGATATAAGATTTGTAATGTTTTCCATTATATATAATTTTTCCATTATATCTAAAAATTTATAATTTATTGCCATTATTTTTATCTTTTCTTTAATAATTTCCTTTGATACATAAAAGTCATCATTTTTTACGTTTTGATAAAATCCAATTTAGGAGTTTTTACTTTTGTTGTTTGTGCTTTTGGTGTCATGTCTAAGAAAGCTCAAATAATAACAGATTTCCATAGTGTTTTTCCATAGTCTCTTTAGAGCTCAGCTGAGCCAGGAGAGAGAGATTTGAGCTGCCAGGTGTTGGAACAGCCAATTAAAGCTCAGACCATAAATGCAAGATTTCAGCCTTTAATCACTTACTACAATGGTCATCTTAGTCATATGTCATGAAAGTTGATGATTATTCTTATATTTATTCCCAGTGTAAGTTTCCCAAATGGACTGCATGAACAAACACAATCTAATACTGTGGAGAGAATTCATTCTACTGGGAATCACAGGACCCCCCTGAGCTCCATGTTTGGACTCTTCCTCACTGTTTACCTGGTCTCGGTGGTGGGTAACCTGAGCTTGATCACCCTCACCAAGATAGACTCTGGGCTCCAAACACCCATGTACTTCTTCCTCAGACACCTGGCTCTCACTGATCTGGGTTATTCAACAGCTGTGGGAACCAAAATGTGAGTTTTATTGTGGAAGCAAATACAATCTCCTATTATTCTTGCAGCACATGGGAGCTTTCCACATTATCTATGGTCATTGTTAGTGAGCTGTTCATTCTGTCAGCTGTCCTATGATCCCTGCCATCCGTAACCCTCTGCTCCACCCTGACATCATGTCACAAAGGGTATGTCAGGTGTGGTGGCCATCCCGTCTCTCCAGCACATTTGTGTCTCTTCTAGTCACCGTCAAGATTTTAAGTTCATCCTTCTATGACTACAATATTGTCAGTCATTTCTACTGTGACAGTCTCCCCGTGTTATCTTTGTTCTGCTCAAATATGCATAAAATTGATTGATGATTTTTATTTTCTCAGTTTTTAATTTGATTGTACTGCTTCTGATAGTTCTCGTGTCTTACCTGCTGATCCTGGTAGCCATCGTTAGGATGAACTAAGCTGAGGGTCAGCACAAGGCTTTTTCCACCTGTAGGTCCCACCCAACAGTGACCACAGTGTTCTATGGGACTTTGATATTTATTAATGTACAACCTGAGTCCTTCATTCCTTTGACACTGATAAGGAGGCATCCATATTTTGCACCCTTGTTATCCCCATGCTGAATCCATTGATCTATAGTTTGAGGGAAAAAGATGTAAAATATGCAGAACAAAGGATGTGGGAAAAATTTGCAATATATTTTCTTAATTGATTGTACTATGTGGTTCCTATCAACATTAAACTTTGTTATGTGTTCCTTCAGAGAGAAAAGCAAAGATAATGAGCTCAAAATATATTTAGAGACTGACTTCTATTTACCTGTCATACTTCTAAGTGAACTTGAAGAAAGAAACATTTAGTATAGGGGCGCCTGGGTGGCACAGCGGTTAAGCGTCTGCCTTCGGCTCAGGGTGTGATCCCGGCGTTATGGGACCGAGCCCCACATCAGGCTCTTCCGCTAGGAGCCTGCTTCTTCTTCTCCCACTCCCCCTGCTGTGTTCCCTCTCTCGCTGGCTGTCTCTATCTCTGTCGAATGAATAAACAAAATCTTAAAAAAAAAAAAAAAGAAACATTTAGTATATAATATACATTAATTTAAATACCTGTAAAATTATAGCATTTTGTTAAGAAGTACATTCATATATAGTTAACCAGTAAACCCCTGCATATGAATGACACAGTGTAGATAAGATTTATATGTAGTGAAACAGACAATGAGATAAAATCAGACTAGGATTAAGAGAAAGATGAAGGGGTATAAAGTAGATTCAATTTTATAAGAAAAGGTATTTTTATGGTAAAAGTCAATCAAAAACTGGCTAATGGGACTATGTAAAGTCCATTGTATTCAATAAGTATGAAGCTTCACTTATACAAGATGATTAAGTTGTACAGATTTGTTCTAAAGCATTGTGCTATAATCACCACTACTCTATTTACTTAAATATTAGTAAAGAGTGTTGATTTCATCATATGTTTTCTTATCACAATAAAAAATAAAAAGATTTGGAAAAACAGAAAAAGGTTATATATAGCTATTAACTAGATGAGGTAGAGAAAATGGGAATGGGGAAAATGGATTAGTGCTTATTCAGCTTATATGTAATTAAATTATTAACTTAAAATAATGAATAACGTAAGATAGAACTATTTTTTCAGGTGGGAGATGGAAATTATATGGGGTTTATAATATCAATTCCTGCACATATATATACTTGTGTGCATGCATACGTAGGTGACATGTATGTGTGTTTCTTAAAAGTATTTTGAGAAGTGAAATTTTGTGATTCAGGATGGTCCTGTCCTGTATTAGAATTTCATCTTTGGACCTCAGTAAGTTTGTTATATATTGTAATCACAACTTAGGAAATGAACAATAACTTTTGTGCAATAAATAATACGCTTTAAATGAGAGATCAAACCGTAATATAAGGCATCAATAAGAATGGAACCTGTAAAAGTAATACTTTTTAAAAAAATTCTTGTGACATTGTGGGAATGTTAAATTGTTGGGGAAGTTGGCAGAGCTGATGAGGGAATAAAGTCTTGTTGACTGACCGGGGTACAGACTATCGTTGGTCACATGACTGACAATTGGCAAATAACTTTACAGAGGAAGCAACAACACCAATTTCCTGTGGATACTTGGACTTTGGAAAGGACCTCAAGGATTTCAATTCATTGAGATGAGTACGTTAAGATGTGTAAAAATTTTCATTGTTTCCACTTTATGGTCCACAATTTGCCTGTTACTTCAAAAATGGTAGAACCTGGAATATGCCAACCCCTTGTTAGATATTAGGGACACCAAGATGAAGAAGAAACAGTGTGTCTTGCCCTAACATAGTGAATATTCTAGAGAATGATATGCAAGTTCTCACTGTTTCTTTATCAAAGTTAGAGTCATATTAAAGATAGATGGCACAGCTGAAGACAATACCTCATATTTTATTTCAGAATTTTAAGATGGATATTATAGTCACTCATTCACTTATTCCTCATTCATTACATCAGTCAGCAAGTCAGTAAATATCTTTTGAACACCTACTTTTTCTTGGGTATTATTTCAGAAGCTATTAATACAAAGACAAACTATTTAGACAAACCCTTTTCATTTATAACGCTTACAGACTAGAAAATCCCACACAAGAAGTAAAATAAAATGTTATCAATATTTAATTATAATACACATGTGGGAGGGAAGATCAAAAGATCATATGAAAAATGCATTTTCCATCAAATAATTTTAATTAAAAACAGCAAAAGGACCAAGCATATGATGGGTACCCTATAAGAGTCTCTAAAATGATTGAAATTTAGTCTTTTTACAACCGTGCACATTTTGAATTTATGCTGTATATCATCTGAATCTTATGGCAGATACACAGGGCTTGATCTTGACCTGAATGGAGGCTTTGCATTCAGTTCTATTTCCAATATTCGCAGGAAAATGGAACGCGGGGGTCAGAATCCTGGGCTTTCTAACTGTTGGATTTTCTCCACCCCAGGTCCAGCAGCCACACTTTTCAATCATTACAGGGGACAATTCGAAAGAAACAAACACACAAGATGGAATCATTGCAGAGGAATGTTACTCAGTAGGACCATCTAAGAGCATCCCTAGGCTATCCCCACACTTTCCCTCTCTGGGTGCAATTGTTGTGTGGAGACTTGAATAATTGGTCTTTCTTTCCCCAGGGAATCAGAACTTTATCTGGGAATTCCTGTTTTCATGGGTAGGAACTGAACCCATTAACAAGCTTATTTCAGTGTGTGTGTCTTCAGGGACTTGAGACACTTGTAAATCTGTTCAACATGCCTCCTGCAGAATCCTCGCAGTAGGTCTCAGCAGATCCCTGGGACAGGTAGGTTCACCCCAACAATTTACTTAGTAGTCATTCTGGATGTGAAAACCAAGTATCTGGGGAGCTTTATGGATTCAAATCAGACTCAGGACTGACATGATATCTGTTCTATTCTTTTTTCTTGGGGACTCAAAACTCTGCCCAATGATGGCTACGTGGAAGAGACAGGGAAATGACTCAAACAATGCTGTCTGCTGATAAATTCAACTGTGTGAGCATTTCTACAAAATAACAAAGGGTCATTATGACGATTCTATTTCACCTTGGGATAAAGGAAATGCATTTTGCCTTCCTGACAGAATTGATGTTTCAGAAGGCACTCTGTACCAGACAGGAAGCTTCTTTTTTAAAATATATTTTATTCTAATTCAATTAATTAACATATAGTGTATTAATAGTTTCAGAGGTAGAGTTCATGGAATCTAAGAAACAGGAAGCTTCTTAAATGTCTTTGAAATACGAGAGGTCTTCTCCAAGAAAGACCGACTAAATTGCTTAACATAAAGAAAAATAAGTTTCTCCCCTTCCTAATATTCACATTGTCCAGGGGGCCAAAACTTATGATGGAAAGGTTCCATGGAGCCAACAGTCTGTATGTTGCACTGGATGCTGAGAGCTCAGAAGAAGATGCATTTTGTCCCTAACATAACCCGTTTTTAAATAAATTTAAGACAAAATTCTATTGTTAGAGAACAATGAAATATACTCTTGAAATCATTTCAGAAGATATTTAAAAACTAATATGCATATTGGTTTTAGCCAAATTGTACCATGAAATGATTAATATTAAGTGTATCTTTAGAAGTTTTCTTTTTTTTTAAGATTTTATTTATTTATTTGACAGAGAGAGGTAGTGAGAGAGGGAACACAAGCAGGGTGGTCGGAGACGGAGAAGCAGGCTTCCTGCCAAGCAGGGAGCCTGATGCGGGCCTCTATCCCAGGACCCTGGGATCATTACCTAAGGCAAAGGCAGACACTTAACAGCTGAGCCACCCAGGCACCTCTGAAGTTGGTTTTTTTTTTTTTTAACTGAGAATTGTTTATTTTGGTAGAGCTATAAAATATTTCTTTTCAGAAAAAAAGACTTGAAAAAAACTACAGATAAAAATCAAAATAACTTTTTGTGACATATGTTTAGCAAAATGAAGGATAATCTTACCTTTGTCAATAGTAATACTTCAATAGAAAAAGGAGTTAATAATAAGTAAGGATATATGCAAGTGTTCTTTTCAAAACTTAATTGCACAAGTTCAGAGTACACAATACATAATTACTGTTGGTGTGTGTTTTGCTTTTGTTAAATTAAGGATACATTTATTGAAAATATGGTATCTCAGAGTAGACATGCCCTGAGTTGCTTTGTTCGGGAAATGCTTTGCTCTAAAGTGAGTGTTGCTACAATGATTTTTTTTTTATAATAATTTTTATTTTGTTATGTTAGTCACCATACAGTACATCCTTAGTTTTTGATGCAATGTTCCATGATTCATTATTTGTGTATAACACCCAGAGCACCATGCAATATGTGCCCTCCTTACCACCCATCACCAGCCTATACCAATCCCCAACCCCCCCCCCCGAAGCCCTCAGTTTGTTTCCCAGAGTCCAAAGCTACAATGATTTTTATCATAAGCTTACCTGTGCATTTCCTTTCAGATGCAGCGAAAGGACAAGAGACACAAGCTATCTAGCACAACACACTCAGATAAGCTCATCAGATATATATTTGATGTATGAAAATTTAAAACCACAGATCTAAGAAGCAATCAATTTGTGGGAGAATGCAGCCTGATTTGTTTGTTAAATATATAGCTAGATATCATGTGCCCCAGTTGCTCGAATAAGTAAAATTATAATTTACTGCTACTCCCATTTCAGCTATGAAACTCCTAAGTGACATAGTTGAGTTTCTGGACACACACAGGAAACCACATTAGAAAATTAATCAAAAAATGCTAATAACCAGAACTGCTGATACCAATTATTTTGCATTCATTGTTAACAGACTCCGTACAAACCCGTGTTTACGTAGTATTTCATTACATTCACACAGCACAAGAATATAAACACTTGATAAAAATCCCACAGCTAGTAATTGGTGACCAAACATCCAACCAACCAAGTGACCAAACAAAGAAGCAAACAAAACACATAAAGCAAAACATAAACCATAACGTTAATCAATATTGTGTGCAGACTTTTTGCATGACTTAATCTCATTGAGCCACAATTGTCCAATCAGACATAGAAATAATTACATTCATCGTCTAGGATACTCCAGCAGAATAATGAGATCATTATTTTGAAATGGCTAGCATAGTTCTGGGCCCAGAGTCCAGTATATATTGAATAATGTCAGCACTCTTCTCCATATATTTCCCTGTACAAGGAAAACGAAGTGATCAAACTTGAGCAAATCAAACCTACAAGTAATATTTTTTAAAACATCAAAACAGATTTAAACAATTTAAAGGAAAGAAGTACAAGCTGGGGGGGGGGGGAGAAGAAAAGAAAGGGCTGCCAGGAGACCATGATAAAGCAGCATCTGAGAAGGTAGAAGTTGGAGTGACAGAAAAGACTAGATTATTTGGCAAAAGAAAGGAAATGTGATTATGTTAAAAAAAAATCAGTTTCTGAATGACACTAATAAGACTACTGAGATGTAGTCTGTTGCTGGGCAGCAGAAGGAGCATGGTATGATAGAAGCTGATAAAGAAAACTCAGGGGCGCCAGGGTGGCTCAGTCCTTAGGCATCTGCCTTCGGCTCAGGGCATGATCCCAGAGTCCTGGGATCAAGCCCCGCATCGGGCTCCCTACTCCTCTGGGAGCCTGCTTATTCCTCTCCCACTGCCCCTGCTTGTGTTCCCTCTCTCACTGTCTCTCTGTCAAATAAATAAATAAAATCTTAAAAAAAAATAACAAACCGACATACTTAAAGTATTTCCTGCAGAAATATTGAAATACCCAAGGATGAAGACAAGGTACAGGCTGCAGAGAAAGCCTGTGGTATCTAAGGAAAAAGTGACTGAACGTCACTCTCGGTCACCAACTTCTTATACAGAGCTATCTTTTATCATTGGGAGCATGTACATGTATATGTAAATATATAGTCATGCAACATTACAATCAATAGGTTTAAATATACATATAAATATTAATGCATTTAATATAGTAGATTAATATATATTCAACAAATATAAATTGTATCCAACACTGAAGTGAAAAATTAATAGCTTGGTCTAACAGTTCTAACAATCTGAAATTGGTGTCCAGAGAGTTTTTATTTCTGAATTTTGTTAAAAGATTGGGAAAAATACAATTAAAATCTGACACTTCTACCTGTGAAGAGAAATTATCCAATTTAAATGAAACAGTCTATAATATAGCATCTATGAGAAAAATCAATTAGACCATCTATTAATCTCCTCTCACTTTCCCCCTTAAAAGATGAAAGCAACAGAATAAATGGCCTCAGGAAATCTCACCCAGGTGACTGAGTTCATTCTCATGGGAGTCTCAGATCGCCCAGACCTCCAGATTCCTCTCTTCTTTGTTTTCCTGCTGATCTACGGGCTGACCATGGCAGGGAACCTGGGCATCATCACCCTCACCAGTGTTGACTCTCAGCTTCAAACGCCCATGTACTTCTTCCTCCGGCACTTGGCTATCATCAATCTCGGCGACTCTACTGTCATTGCCCCCAAAATGCTGGTAAACTTCTTGGTTTCAAAGAAAACCATATCCTACTATGGATGTGCAGCCCAGCTGGGTGGGTTCCTGGTTTTTATTGTTGGTGAGATTTTCATGCTGGCTGCAATGGCCTATGACCGCTACGTGGCTATTTGCAACCCCCTGCTCTACATGGCGGTGGTCTCTCCACAGGTCTGCATACTGCTGGTGTCCCTCACGTACCTCTACAGTCTGACCACAGCACTGACTGTCTCCTCCTGTGTGTTCTCCATGTCATACTGCTCTTCCAATGTAATCAACCATTTTTACTGTGATAATGTCCCTTTGTTGGCATTGTCCTGCTCTGATACCTACATTCCAGAAACAGTAGTGTTTACCTCTGCAGGGACCAATTTGTTCTTCTCAATGATCATTGTTCTAACATCCTACTTTCACATTGTCCTTGCCATTTTGAGGATACGCTCCTCAGAGGGCCGAAGGAAAGCCTTTTCCACCTGTGCCTCTCACATGACGGCTGTCACTGTGTTCTACGGGACCCTTCTCTTCATGTATTTGCAGCCAAGGTCCAACCACTCATTAGATACTGATAAAATGGCCTCTGTCTTCTACACCCTGGTGATACCAATGCTGAATCCCCTCATTTACAGTCTAAGGAACAGGGATGTGAAGGATGCATTGAAGAGATTCCTCAAGAACCCATGGCAGGCTTTCAAATTAATGTAAATTTAAAACTAATTGTCTTCATTTAAGGATTTGTACTTACTTCTGAAAAGCTAATCTCTGTTAAATGCAGAGGCAATAAAAGTTAAAAATTCAATGGATTTCAATAGGAAGATCTTAACCCTTTCTATTTCAACCTCAAATACCCAACTTTCCTTAATGCAAAGATGTATTAGTTGACCAAAGAAACTACACTTATTTAAGTACTAAACAATACTTTCAAAATAAATACATTTAAAGTGCAACACAACTTGTTACTGGGTTTTTTTAATTTCTAGCCTAGGATGAGAACATCTGAGAGCTGAAGAAGTTTCGTGAGAACCATTTCTAGGAAAGCAGTTGAGTCAGGTCATCGGACTTGCTCTAGATCATTGAGTTCAACTATTGAAAGTTTCACTTTTACTTTTTCCTGTATTTTATCTTTCAATTTCTCAACCTTTCAGAATCCATTTTTTATCTTGTACTTACATACATTTATATCACAGAGAAAACTTTAGGTGAAAATGAAAACTAACCCAAAAATGCTTAGATATACATGGAAACATACCATGTGGCAAAACAGAAGAAAATGTATGAATGGGGATTCCACTGTTTCAGCCCTTTCACCTGGTACGTGTACACAAAAGCAAAATGTTGATATTTATCCCAATGTGGTATAAAATTAATTTTCTCCATATCGTATTTTCCCTGGAAACACTACTGTGTAGAGTTCATTATCTGTATTTTAAAATCATAACAGCAAACATCACTTCTTTTAAGATTTTTGTTTAATGTTTTAGAGTAAAATGTTAGTAGATAAAAAGAAAAAAAAATTGTTTGCCCTTACGGTGATACCAAGTCTCAAAGACACCATGGCAAATAAATAGATAAATAGATAGATAGATAGATGATAGATAGATAGATAGATAGATAGATAGATAGATAAATGTTCATTGTCGTTCTGTGCCCTGTTTTGGTCTGTACATGCAAAATTGTGCTAACACACAATGTCATCAGGGGGTCAGGGCATGGCACGCCAGGTAAGGCAATGCCTGGAAATAAAGTAGATTTCTTTCAGGATTTATTTCAAGGAAGTCAGAAATAAGGCAAATACAGGAACTGCAACACTCAGTTTCATTAGCAAATTCCTTGATACAGTTTTAATAAGCAGAACAGCTAGCTAAAAACAGAAAAGTCACATAGGCAAAATTAGCAATAACTTGTAGCAGTGGCCTTAAAGATTTTATGTTTTATTCCTTATAAGTATATAGAAGTATATAATATAATTTATTATATGTTTATCTATTGTTTTACTTTACTATGGCTGTATTTGGCTGAAACAGGCTACAATTGGGGAAGTATATTTCCTGGCAGAAAGACATTCTCCTTGAGTCTAGTTCCGTGAACAGAATTGGAGCAACAGGGCTAAACTCACACTTGCACGTCTACCAATGTTATGTATTTTATTAAATGAACTAAAGTCAAGAATGAAAGCTGTGGTGTTGTATACTTACTAACTTGATTTACATATATGTGTTTTCTAAGCATAATTACGTTGCCATTTGTATTAGTTTCCTAGTGCTACTGAAACAAATCACCACTGAGCCAGCGGCTTGAAACAACAGCAGCTTATTACCCCACAGTTCTGGAGGTGAGAAGTTCTAAATGAGTCTCCCTGGGCTACAATCGAGATGTCCGCAGGCTGCGTTCCTTCCTGGACGGCCATGGAAGAGTCTGTTTCTTTTCCTCTTCCGGCTTCTAGAGGCAGCCCTCATCCCTTGCTTGGCAACCCCTTCCAAGCGGTGATCCCATCACTCTGACCTCTGCTTGCACTGCCACATCTCCTTCTGACTTGGACTCTCCTGCCTCCCTCTCTTTCCTGGGATTACATCGGTCCCACCCACATAGTCCAGGATAGCCTCCCCTTCTGGAGGTCCTTCACTTAATCCCATCAGCAAATCTCTTTCTGTGGAGGACAGCATGTTCACGACTCTGGGCCTCTTTGGCAGGGTAGGGGACCCATTTTCTGCCTCAGATATTTATATCCATATTGGCATATTTTGTGCAACTGGGCAACCTAAAGTCTTTCATGTCTCATTCACTCATTGGGATAGTGTCAAAAAAGCTTACACTAGTTATACTTTCCACATTTGCTACAAATTTTTTCCTAAACAATCCACACACAAAGCCCCTTTGAAGGATTAGTAGAAAGTATTTGGTTCAAAGGTTCCAAAGTGTATGCACACAAACACATGGGCTCACATATCACTTGTACACAATTAGGAATTGTAAGGATTCCAATGGAGATTTTCTTGTCCTTTAAGGTCTACATAAGTTTGGTTTGAGCTGTGAATGCCATCTCCCTGCAAGCCCATAAGCCTTCACCAGATGTTTAGATTCCCTAGGTCACATCTATCATCTCTGCTTTCCAAATGGCTATTTCCACAAGCCACCTCCATGGAAAGGAAAAAATCCTTTCAAGAAAACCATTCAAAAAAGAAGCAGAAATCACTGCAGATATGAGTTATAGGAAACAAAATAGAGTTTTCTACCAGGTCAGGTTTACATATGCTTAGAGGAACTTAACTACAACACCACAAAGTAATTTTCCACCCTATTTCTTATATCCCCCATATATATTGAGCCTTAACGTAATACGGGTGCCTTTTTCTTATTCATTCTCCTGTCTCTCCCTACTTTTCTCTCTGCATGCCAGTTAAATGCTACAGAATTTTTTTCCCTTTTATTAAACGGAACTATTATTATAAAGCCTAAGACCATTCCATAAGTAATGCCACAAGTTATCATCCTCTATTCTATGCTCCTGTCCAGAATTGGTTTTGACTCTTTCAATACATAAAGGTACTTTTAAAAACAACAACCATTGTCTAGGTTGGAGAAATTTTGTTGACAAGAAAGTTGTTGTCAAGCTCTGATAACAAACTCTTACCTCATCTGACATAATGTACATGACCTTGGGTTAACAAAATCTAAATATCAAAATATCTACTTCTTAACACCAAGCCACAAAAATAATTTGAGCTATAGGTGTCAGAAGAGGTAAGTAATGATTAAAAAAAAACAACAACTAAAATTCGTATTTCAAAGAACTAATAGATTACTGAATGATAAAGATTAATGTTTACCCAATCACAAAGTAAGTAATTTAAAACATGGACTCAGACTATATGATATCAGTTTAAAACCCTTATGAAATATTTAAGTAAAATCTTCCATGTTAAGATATGGTTGCTTAAAATATTGCCTTGAGATCGATGGATAGTCAATAAGGATGCAAACAACACTTAATAGCTGTGGCTTCTTCTCTTACATTGTAATCATTTTCTCTTTGTTTGCTTCTCTCTCACAATTTTTTAGAATTCTATCTGCAGTTCATGTCTTGACCATTGGGAAAACTCTGAAAGAGAAAGGCACTGTGTGAGGCACTCAGGACACAGCAGGGATGGAGAATGGTGGTACTCAGGGAGGGGCTGCGCCTCCAGAGGGAGTCAGGCTAGGGCTCAGCCACTTCTCCACACCTGCCAGGAGGATGAGAAGTCAGCTGGCCAGGTGCCCAGGAGGAAAAGCAGGATTTGGAGGTCTCCCTGCCCCCACTCGGCTAGGAGGCATGTGTCAGTGTTTTGTCACTTCAACAACTACTTTATCAGCATTGTCACAGTTACAGACATTCAAATCGTTATATTAAAATTAACGTGTGTCTGTCTCTATTACAATTTCTGAACTTCTTCGTTGACATGAAGCATAGTGAGTACACTTTTCCATTTCTTACCTTGAAAGATACTTGGATTTAAAAAAATAATAATAATGTATTAAATCAAGGAAAACAATATCAGCTCTATAAAGTATATCTGATTTAATTATTTGTTGCAAACTCCTTTGTTCAAGAGATACGTATTCACAAGTTGGCCGTATGAAATGCTGTGTACCGATGGTGGAATATATGTAGATAAAAGAACTCTTGGAATAACTCCATCCTTATGTAAGTAAATTAAATGTGCTCTATTTACCCCAAAACAGGGTCTCAGGTGATGTTTCAGACATGTTCGTTCATGGATCAGTGGGGACCACACACACAAAGTAGTTAATTGTGGTGTGGAAGTCACAAATTGGGAACTAACTAAATGCCTGTTACTGTGGCAGCAAACCTATAGTAAATGGGGGTAGAGACAGAGTGTAGCGATTTTATGAAACAGAGACCAGAAAAATACTGGTGTGTATGTACAAAATGAGTAAAATTCAAAGCCATATAGCTGAGTGGAAACCTGGAAGTATTGAAATAAGTTATATAACAATCTGTACATGCACTTTAAAACACACATTATAATCACTTTATAAGGCTGCATTTCTTTTTTTCTTCAAGATTTATTTATTTAATTTAGAGTTTGAGAGAGAGAGTGTGAGCAGGGGGAGGGGCAGAGGGAGAGAATCTAAGCAGACTGCCCACTCAGTGTGGAGCCCAGTGCGGGGCTCAATCTCTCCAACCTGAGATCATGACCTGAACTGAAACTAAGAGTCAGGCACTTAACTGACTGAGCCACCCAGGCGCCCCATAAAGCTGAATTTCTTATTAAGAACATGTATCAACTTTTGTGGAGGAGATACTTGTGTAGGGAAAGGAAACTGATGAAGGAGTGGGAATCAGAATGAGGATACACATGGGAGGTGGATTACATATCAGTAACTCAGTTTAGTCCCTTAGGTTGAAAAATTAAATATAAATAACTTTACACACATATTCATAATTTTTATTCTCTCTGACCTTTTAACACACTATACGTCATGTATAAATAGCTTCATCTCTATCCTCAGATATAAAACATAGAAGAAGCCATTGTGGAAAATGCTAAATGTTTATGTAATTGATAGATGATTAGAGCATGTATCTGAGAAATACTCTACTTAAATCCAGATATTTGAGTGAATACAATAAAAATAACAACTAAGGAAAGCAGGTAAATTGTCCATATAAAAAAACAGGGGTGCCTGAGTGGCTCAGTTAGTTAAGCATCTGCCTTTGGCTTAGGTCATGATCTCAGGGTCCTGGGATAGAGCCCTGTGTGGGGCTCCCTGCTCAGCGGGGAGTCTGCTTCTCCCACTTCCTCTGCCCCTCCCCCCAACTCCTTCTCTCTCATATAAATAAATAAAATCTTTTAAAAAATTCCTCTATAGGGAAATCAAAGTTACCCTGAATAATTAGCAAAGGCCAATGGCGTCATTTTCTGCTCTCAGATGCTTTGGGAATAATCAAGAATTGCATTCAAGCTCCTAGGCAAGTGTCTCAAAGGGAGGAGATGCTCATAAATTCTTCTGACAGCAGTCAGTCTAGTAATCACACGGAGAGCAAGAAGATAGTCTTCATTTAAGGTGAATAGATGGCACTGATTATATTGGTTACTAGATTAGCTGCAGGGATGATTTTGGATCCCTGTCTTCCATTTAAATGACAGTTATGAGTATAGTCACCAAAGCCAGACTCAGTACATTACATCATGCATATTAATCATCTCTTCTCATAACTAGATTTTCTGGAGCAATGAGATATATTTACCACTGTGAGTATGTTCTTTGAAGGTGGTAAGGGACCTTGTTTCTATTCTTGTTATTTCTACATTTATATTGAGATTCTAGACAATAAACATGGTGAAGAGGGAGTAAGCATTTTGGTAAACTCAATTTAGAATCTTCCTCTCTCCTTCCTTTCCCTCTCTCTTTCCCTCCTCCCTTGTAATGGAAGTGCAACGTTCTCAATTGGACCATCCCATTTACCTCAGTTGAGACCATTTACAAAATGTTATAGAATATTGAGCTGAGATTGTTTGCATTTGCACAAGAGGACATCCTTGGGCTCCATGTCCATTCTTCACGTCCTGGTACAGCTCTGGAATTTCTGCTTCCATCTGAAAAGTGTCAGGTTTGATGCTCAATTTTCTTGTTTCTTTCCAGGCAGTGCTTGGGTAGGACCAGTGGGAGGAGGGCCACATAGATATTCAATCAATCGAGTTTCAGAAGACCTCCAGGAATTTGTGAGGATTTCTTGGGTGGGAAGATTGTTTATTTGTTTTAAAGATTTTATTTATTCATCTGAGAGAGAGAGATCAGGAGCAGAGGAGAGAGGTAGGGGGAAAGAGAGAAGCAGACTCCCCAGTGAGCAGGGAGCCCGATGTGGGGCTGGATCCTAGGACCCTGATATTATGACCTGTGCCAAAGGCAGGTGCTCAACCATCTGAGCCACCCAGGCATCCCCAGAATTCCACGCATTTTAAAATCACCATAAAATGGATGTTGGGATGAAGAGGTTTACCAAACTGTACAAATTGCTGTGAAATAGTCCTTCTTTGGGTATAATTCTTGTACCTTAAGACATTAGACTTAGTCATTTGTTTGGTTGCTGCTAATGAATGTTTGTTATTGCTTTGCTATAAGTATTTTGTTAATTTGAATAGATTTTTGGGTAGAGCAAATTCTGTGAAGTAGTTTTATCTGCCAAAGTAATATTGAATTTTTATTCCATTTTTTGTAAACTTTTTTTAATAATATTTTTTGTTATATTACGTTAGTCACCATACAGTACACCCCAGTTTTTGATGTAAAGTTCCATGATTCATTACTTGCGTATAACACCCAGTGCACCATGCAATACGTGCCCTCCTTGTAAACTTCTGTTTAATTAAGTGCATCCAGAGGTTCTAGTTTTTATGGTTATAAAAGTTTAGAGGCACTTGGGTGGCTCAGGGTTAAGCCTCCAACTTGGGCTCAGTTCATGATCTTCCTCCTGCATGTACAGGCTCTCTCTCTCTCTCTCTCTCTCAAGAAAAAAAATAATAAGTTTAACATTTTCTATGACATTAAGTCCTTGACCAGTCTAGGGTTGATTTTTATATGGATCACCTAAACATCCAATTTCATCATCTGCTATATACATAATCACAATCTCCAGATACATTGAATAGGCCGTTTTTGCGTGCCTGTCCTAGCATGCCATTTCTGTCATACTCTACAGTTCTATACATTCATGGGTCTTTTCTGTTTCTATTCTGTTCCATTCGTGGTTTCTATTCTGTTCCATTCGTGTACACCATATTGCCTCAATAACTCCAGCTTTCTAAGTTTCATCATCTGGTAGTGTAGGTCTTTTTAGAATTTTCTATGTTATTCTTTATAATTTGCATTTTTAAAATACATTTTTAAATCAGTGTCAAATTCTACACATTCCCTTAGTGAGATTTTGATTGCAAAGGCATCATACAAATAAGATTAATTTGAGCACAATTGACATTTTCATAACACGAAGTTGTGCAATCCAGGAACATAGTATTTCTACCAATCTGTTTAGGACCTCTGTAATTTTTCCCAAAAATGTTTAAACTTTTCATCTTTTAAGAGTAGGTTTAGTGTAGTTTTAATACGATATTCTGTCATTATGGTATTTTCCTTTTATTTGGAATTTTTATTGCTTTTGTCCATTCTAAATGGTATTAATTCTTCATCCATTCAAATGCTCTTTTTTTTTTCTAATTCAATCTGATAATGTGATGAGTTCTAATTATGTATTTTCTAAAATTAAACCATCCAGCCAAACATGAGATCAATGCATCTTGGAAAGCTGTCCTATAATTCTTAAATTCTTATATATTCTTTAAATTGATATCAATGACATATTAATATTGTTTATTGGAGAAATATATATATATGTATGTATATGTATATGTGTATACATATATTGTGGGTTTCTTTTATTATTACATCTTAATTTTTAAATCATTATTTTGTCTCCTAGGATGAGTTACAGTGGGGTTCTCATTTTTTCACTCTGGAATAGTCAGTACAAAAATATGGATAATTTTTTCCCATGAAATTTTGGAACATTTGCCTTTAAAAACTGTCTGAAAGAGAAAGGAGTGGAAAAGTAGAGGTAGATACATTTCAATCTTTAAATAAAATATGTTAACACAAAACATTTCAGGCTTACTTGATGGAAGATGAAATAAAGGTGTAAGAATAGTATTCAAATCAAAATATGGTAAATGTACTCCATTTCTCTCCATGCCATGCCCAGTTTGCTTTCTCTGGATCAAATGATCATTTGTCCTGTCCATGTACATTTAAACAGATAAAATTTGAGTACTTTAAATCATGCCATATCTATTTCCCCTTGTTCCCTATTACTTTGTCTTTCATTCATGTAGTTCATGCAATGTTATTTGCCAGCCTCTAAGACATTTGAGAGTGCAGCCCCTACATTGGAGTGATAGCTCTCTTTTTTGGATAAGTGTATTTATAGCAGTTTACTGGATGATTTCAGGTGATGCATTAACAAATACATTCTAATAATTTGTACTTGTCTTAAGATGTGCTAAAAAATATAACTACACTGTTAAACTCGTCATTTCAGAAATACTAGTGCTAAGGTCAAAGCAAATGTGGGAATGTTAGCTATATTCTCCTTTTTTTATATTAATAACGTATATGCAGGCCTTACTTTCTGTGCAACATAACAAAAATCAGAAACTTAAAAAAACCACATGCAAGTGCTAAATATTCAGATACACTATTCTAGAGAAAATACAATTTATTTATGTGCATTAAAGTGGGCATTTTAAGGATTTTGCAGGGTAGCTAAATTGTTGTCTAACACCATAAAAATCATTAAACAATATTTAAAACTCATAAAAGCATAGTGGAATGAGAACACAATTTAATAAATCAAATGGGTAATGGAATGGGAATATCACTAGATATGCAGAGTTCTAATGAGAAATGTCAATCAAAGTCTATTCATGGTTTACTTGGAGGTTGGGACAAAAGTGGCAAAGGCAAAAAGCAGAGGGTTATGACGTTTATTATAATTCTTTCTAAAGTATGATATATTTGACCAATTATAAGTATTTTAAGTGAAAAGCATTTTAAAAAATATCAAAATTCCCAGCCAGCATCTGGCACAAAAAATAAAATGGCTACCATATACCTTAGGTTGTAACACTTTTTAAATTTTGTTCCAGGTTCAGCGATGGAGGTGGGTCTTTTTTTAAATTAACTTATCTAAAAATTAGATTTCTTTTACCCATAATGGCTTTGCCTTCTAAAATGTCAACAGATGTTTTTTACTGAAATCCAATGACTCTTCTGATGGTTGTTCCCACAGCAATTTTCCTTAACGGCTAGGATGAATGAACAAAATCTAACAGTGCTAACAGAGTTCATCCTAATGGGACTCACAGACCGTCCTGAGCTGCAGGCTCCCTTCTTCGGGCTCTTCCTCATCATCTACACAGTCTCAGTGGTGGGCAACCTGGGCGTGATCATCCTCACCAAGGTGGACTCCAGGCTTCAAACACCCATGTACTTCTTCCTCAGACACCTGGCTTTCATTGATCTTGGTTATTCAACAGCTGTGGGACCCAAAATGTTAGTAAATTTTGTAGCTAACCAAAATACAATCCCCTATAACTGGTGTGCTACACAGCTGGCTTTCTTCCTCTTGTTCATCATCAGTGAATTTTTCATTCTGTCGGCAATGGCCTATGACCGCTATGTGGCCATCTGTAACCCTCTGCTCTACATGATTGTTATGTCACAGAGGGTGTGCTGGGTGTTGGTAGCAGTCCCTTATGTCTACAGTGCTTTTCTCTCTGTGATAATCACCAAAAAGATGTTTATGTCATCCTTCTGTGGCCATAATGTCATTAGACATTTTTACTGTGACAGTCTTCCCTTATTAAATTTGCTGTGCTCAAGTTCACGTGACATTGAGTTGATCATACTGATCTTTTCAGCATTCAATTTGGTTTCCTCCCTTGTGATAGTGCTTGTGTCCTACATCCTCATCCTTATGGCCATCCTCAGGATGAATTCTGCAGAGGGCAGGCACAAGACCTTCTCCACCTGTGGATCCCACCTGACAGTGGTCCTTGTATTATACACTACTCTAGTCTTCATGTATTTGCAACCCCAAACCAATCATTCCTTTGATACTGATAAAATTGCCTCTGTATTTTACACTTTGATTATCCCCATGCTGAATCCCATGATCTACAGCTTGAGGAACAAAGAGGTAAAAGGTGCCCTGCATAGAATATGGAAAAATTGGCACAAACTGTCTATGTAGATTTCAATATAGACTGTGTATACAATAAATTAGGTTATAGACTACAGTTTAGTTTATGTCACAGGGCTTAGAAAGCAATAATGTGTAAAAGTCATAGAAAACTAGAAATGTTTTCCCTGTTTTCAACTTATAGGTGTTTCAATAGTGACCATCCTTCTGTTATCAACTTTGGTTTCAGTTCAAGAGACTGATATCCAGACCACTGTTCTCACATTGCCAAGTACTTGGGTGACAATTGAAGACAAGTTTTGTTTTGTTTAAAATGCATCTCCCCTTAGATATTCTTTATTTAAAAGGTGTTTTGTGTCTTTCATTTAATATTAAATAAACATGCCTATCCCACTGGCATATGACATAGATAAGATGGCATTTATTGTTCTTTGTGGGTAGAATATACACATCAATGAATAATCAACAATATCTGCCTTAATGATACTTTAACTTTATCCCCTCATGGTGTTGGCATCTCAGATTCTGTTATATACCTACATATACTTGGGAAAACAGAAGTAGAAGTGTGATTATTTTCAGAAGGTATAATTGTGTACATTAAAAATTCAAAACTACTCTTCACGCTGAAACATTAAAATAATAAGTGAATTTTATAAGATTGGTGCATGTAAGTTCAGCATATGAAGGATGAGGGTTTTTTCCCCTATACGCTTGCAAAAAACAGGTAAAAATATAATTTTGAACCATCTTTTATGCTGGAAATAACAACTCTATAATACCTAGGGAAATTGTAATGAAGGATTTGCATGATTTTCTTGCTAGAAACTTTAAAAACATTGTTGAATTATTGAGGAAGACATAAATGTGGCATATGCCATACAAATGCTTTGGCAAAGGATCCAGAATATCTTAGAAGAAGAAAGAATACATACATATTCTAAAACAGATATCAATTCTTTTAATAAAGCTAGATTTTTAAAAAAATTATTTCTAAAACTATTTTAATTTTTTATAATGAATTCTCCCTTCTTTTCTTCCTTCCTTCTTTGTTTTTTCTTCTTTTAGAAAGATGGAAGCTGATTGTAAAATTTATTAGGAAAGACAAAATGCCAAAAAGTTAAAGACAGTCTTGGAGAAAGAGAACAAATTTGTAGGAGTTACACCACTAGATTTCATGACCTATTACAAAGCTATAGTATTTAAGAAAACATTGGCATAGACACTGTCAAGATAGTATGGAGGTTCCACTGAAAATTAGAAATAGGAATACCATATGATCCAGTAATTTCGCTATTGGGTATTTACCCAAAGAAGACAAAACAGGACTTCAGAAATATATATGCACCCTTATGTTCATTGCAACATTATTTACAGTAGCTGAGATATAGAAGCAGCCCAAGTAGCCCTTGATAGATGAATGTATATATTACCTGGCCATAAAAAAAGAATGAACTCTTGCCATTCGTGACAACATGGATGGGCATAGAGGGAATCATGGAAAGTGAAACCAATCAGGCAGAGAATTACAAATACTATATGAATTCACTTATATATGGAATATAGGAAACAAAACAATCAAGCAAACAAACAAAAAGCAGAAACAGACCCATAAATACTGAGAACAAATTGATGGTTGCCGGAGGGGAAGGGATACAGGGATGGGAAAAATGGGTGAGGGGGAGTGGAAGATACAGACTTCCAGTTATGGAATGAATAAGTTATGGGAATAAAAGGTACAGCATAGGAAATACAGCTGATCATATTGTAATAACATTATATGGTGGCAGGTGGCAGCTACACTTGCGCTGAGCGTAACATAACGTATAAACATGTTGATTCACTATGTTGCACATATGAAACTAACGTAACATTGTGTGTCAGTTGCACTTCAAAAACAAAAGAAAACATTTTCCAGAATCAGACTAATTGATCAATGGAATAGAATGGTGGCTTCAGAAACAGATCCACACATATATTTTCACCTAGCATATGATAGAGGCATCACTATTTTCCAAAAGAGAAAGAATGATCTTTTCAATAAATATTATTAAGTAATTTATATATTATTTGAAAAACAAAATCTGGACACATACCCATGACCTATACAGACTCAATTCTACTTGGATTAAAGATTAAATGTGAAATGCAACAACAGTTGAATGGAGATCATAGTGGGACATCTTTGTGATATAGAAATATGTACAACATTTTAAACAGAACACACAAAACAATAGCTATCTAAGATTTGAAATGATTAATTGAACTTTACATGGAAATTCTGTTCATCAAAATTAATAGTGTGAAAAGGAAACTCTCATAGTGGGAGAGGATACTTTAATCAGACCTACAGAATCAGAGAAGAGTTGACAAGGGACTCATGTGCAAAATATAAAAGTAACTCATGCAAATCCATAAATAGTTGACATGAAACACAATACAAAGGTGATAAAAGATATTAACAACCTTGAGGAACAAAGATATAAAATAGGCAGGACTAAACACTTCTCAATTGATTATACTATGTGGTTTCTATGAATAGGCTATCAACATTAAGCATTGTTGTGTTCTTTGGGAGGGAAAAGTAAAGATAGATGAGATCAACATATATTTAGAGACTGACCTCTATGTATCAGTCGTATTTCTAAGTGAACTTACAGAAAGAGACATTTGGGTTATAATATACAATAATTTAATTACCTGCAGAATTATAGCATTTTGTTGAGTTACATTCATGTATAGTTAACCAGTAATGACTTGCATATAAATAACACAATGTAGAGAAGATTTACATGTGGCAAAACAGATAATGAGATAGGATCAGGCCAGGACTAATAGAAAGATGAAAGGGTATAAAAGGAGATTCAATTTTATAAGAAAAGACATTTTATGGCAAAAGTCAGTTAAAAACTGGCTATTCTATGTGAAATCAATTGTATTCCTATGTAATATTTATTATGAAAAAATATGTTTTAATTTAGGAAAACACATAATTACATTGTTAATATTTTCAGAGCATTTAAATTAGAAGAATCCCCATAGTTAATTTTTTTTTTTTTTTTACAGTTAGGTAATTTGCAAATAAATACAAACTAATGTGAGTACACCAAATTTAAAACTTTCTAAAATAAAGGATGTTGTTGGGGTTAATGTAGAGCATGAAATCATCCATAATACCTGGCTTGCTAAAATGTTACAACGATGATGCTGGGGGCTATGGAAGGTTTTGGAGGAGGGCATAGGTCTTTGGAATGCCAAGGCCTGTATGACCACGCTGAGGTAGGAATGGCACAGGGAATTGCCTTCCCTGATGCTTTCTTAGCCCAAACAGCCATCCCGTGATCTAAAAATGTATGCACTGTCTCCTAGGCTGTGTTTAGCAGAGCTCCTAGAACACACTGATTAGCATATTGTGTAGTTCCTATAATCAGACCCTCCTAGTTCCAGTAAGACCCCTTGTCACACGTCACTTGTTTGAGAAAGAGAGTAATAAAGATTTGCGATTATCCTGAAGCACCCAATAAAGGCAGGAAAGAAGAAGAGCAAAGTGTCTTTCTCTCTGAGAGTTGACTCCCTTGCCTTTCTCCTCTCTTTCACAGCAAAGTCTGGAGTAATCTTTCATCCATCAGTACAGGGATTGCTGGCCATTCCCAGCAGGTTGTTATAAGCAAATTGAAAAGGCGATTATTTTATTGCATATAATAGACAAAATTTATTATTGAGAATACATATAAATTAAATTACATATACATGTACAATTTTAAAACCACACAATTAGTGATAGTATGTATAATTCATGTATGCAAAAATATAGCAATAAATACATTTTATTTTTTAAAAAAGACAGTATGGATGAACCTTGAAGACATTATACTAGATGAAATAAGCTGGTCACAGAGGGCCGAATACTGCATGATGTCTTCTGTTTGATGTATAAAAAAATCATCAAACATGTAGAATCAGAGAGTAGAATGGTGGTTTTCAGCGACTAGGAGAAGAGGGAAATAGTTGGTAAGCAATAGGTATAAATCTTCACTTATGAGGTGCCTGAGTGGCTCAGTGGGTTAAGCATCTGCCTTTACTTCAGGTCATGATCTAGGGGTCCTGCCTGAGATCAAGTCCCACATCCTGTCAGGCTCCCTGCTCAGTGGGGAGTCTGCTTCTCCCTCTTCCTTTGTGCTTCCCCTGATCTCTCTCTCAAATAAATAAAAACATAAAAAAAAAATCTCACTTCTGCAAGAGGATTAAGTTCTAGAGATTTATTGTCATAAAACATTGTGTCTATAATCATCAGTACTGTATTGTATACTTAAATATTGGTCAAGAGTGTAGATCTCATATTAAGATTTCTTATCACAGTAAAAAATGAATAGAAAGATTTGGAAAAACTGAAAAAGGTTGTATATAGTTAATACCTGTTGCCTCTGGAAGGGGTGGAGGGAATGGGAATGAGGAAAATGGATTAGGACATTTCAGCTTATATGTAATTAAAGTATTACTTTAAAATAAAGAATCATATAAGACAGATCTATTTTTAAGGTGGGGGCTGGAAATAATATGGTATCTGTAATATTATTACCAGCACATATATATGTGTGTGTGTGTATATGTATGTAGACATGTGTGTGTTTCTTACAAGTACTTTGAAAGGTAAAATTTTGTGATTTGGGATAGTCCTGTCCTGTCTTAGAATTTTATATGTTTAACCAAAGTAAGTTTATTTTATAACATATTCACAACTTAAGAAATGAACAATACCTCCCATGCAATAAAGAGAGAGTCCAAATTTTTTTATAATATAAAGCACCAATAAAAATGGAAAGTGTAAAGGTAACACATTTAAAAAAAATTATGACATTGTGGGAACACGAAATAGATGGGAAAGTTAGCAGAACTGCTGAGGGAATAAAGTCCTGTTAACTGAGCAAGGTACAGACTAAATTGGTAACATGACGGACAATCTACTAGACATTACAGAGGAATCAACAATACAAACTTCCTGTGGATACTTGGAATTTGGAAAGGACCTCAAGGATTTCAATTCATTCTCATGAGTAACTTAAGATGTGTAAATATCTTTGTTACTTCCTCTGTATGGTCCACAATTTGTCTGTTACTTTAAAAATGGTAGAGCCTAGAATGTGCCGCACCCGTGTTACATATTAAGAACTCCAAGATGCAAAAAGAACAGTGTGTCTTGGCTCAAAATACTGAATATTCTAGAGAATGATAAGCAAGTTGTCATTGTTTCTTTATCAAAGTTAGAATCACATTAAAGATAGATGGCACAGCTGAAGACAAAACCTTATATATATATATATATACACATATATGTGTATATATATATATATTTAAATATTTTGTTTATTTATTTGACAGAGAAAGACAGCGAGAGAGGGAACACAAGCAGAGGGAGCAGGAGAGGGAGAAGCAGGCCCCCCGCTGAGCAGGGAGCCCAATGAGGGGCTCCATCCCAGGACACTGGGAAAATGACATGAGCCAAAGGCAGATGCTTAATGACTGAGCCACCCAGGTGCCCCCAAAGCTCATATTTTATTTCAGAATTTTAAGATGGATATTATATTCACTCATTCACTTATTCCTCATTCATTGCATCAGTCAGCAAGTCACCAAATATCTTTGGAAAGCCTACTCTTCCCTGGGTATTATTTTAGAAGTTCTAATATGAAGACAAACTATTTAGACAAAACCTTTTTACTTATAAAGCTTACAGACTAGAAAATCCAACAGAAGAAGTAAAATAAAATGTTATCAATATTTAATTATAATACTTATACATGCAAGAAGAAAGATCACAAAATTATACGAAAAATGCATTTGCCATCAAATAATTTTAATTAAAAACCAGCATTGGGACGAGGCAAATGATGGGTGCCTTATAGAAGTCTCCAAAATGATTGAAATTTAGTCTTCTTACAACCATGCACAATTTGAGTGATTTTTATGCCAAATACACCAGGGTTTGTTCTTGACCAGAATGGAGGCTTTGCATGCAATTCTATTCCCAATATTCCCAGGAAAATGGAAGACTGGGGCCAGAATCCTGGGCTTTCTAACTGTTGGATTTTCTCCACCCCAGGGCCAGCAGCCACACTTCTCAACCATTATGGGGACAATTCAAAAGAAACGAACACACAGATGGTGAATCATTGCAGAGCATTGTTACTCAGTAGGACCATCTAAGAACATTCCTAGGCTATCCTCACATTTTCACTCTGTGGGTGCAATTGTTGTGTAGAGACTTGAATAATTGGTCTTTCTTTCCCTGAGGAATCAGAACTTTATCTGGGAATTCCTGTTTTCATGGGTAGGGACTGAACCCATAAACAAGCTGATTTCAGTGTGTGTGTCTTCAGGGACTTCAGACACTTGTAAATCTATTCAGCGTGCCTCCTGCAGAACCTTTGCAGTCGGTCTCAGGTGATCTCTGGTTCAGGTAGGCTCACCCCAATGGTTTACTCAGTACTCATCCTGGATGTGAAGACCATGTATCTAGGGAGCTTTATGGATTCAAATCAGACTCAGGACTGAAATACCTTTTCCGTTCTCTTCTGGGGACTTAAATCTCTGTTCTCTGACGGGTAAGTGGAAGGGACAGGGAAATGACTCACACCACGGTGCCCAGCACCACTGCTGATAACTTAGAGTGTGAGCGTTTCTACAGAATAATGAAAATTTTATTTCACCTTAGGAAAAGAGGAACGTTTCTGCTATAGAGTTGGCAGAACTGATGCTTTAGGAGGCCCTCTACACCAGACAGGAAACTTGTTAAGTGATTTGAAATATCAGATTTCTTCTCCAAGAAGACCTACTAAATTGCTAAACATCAAGAAAAAGAAGTTTCTCCCCTCCCTGATTTTCTCATTGCCCAAGGTGACAAACCCTATGATGGAAAGATTCCCTGATGTCAGCTGGCAGGCTTTCCGATGCAGGTGCACACTGACAGCTCATGTCAAAATGCAGTTTGTCTCTAACACAACTCTGGTTTAAATAAGTTTAAGACAAATTGTACAGTAAGAGACCAATAGAATATCTCTTGAAATCATTTCAGTAGCTATTTAAAACATTTGCAGTATGATTTCTCAGCCAAATTGTAGTATAAATGATCAAAATTGGGAACATTTTTAAAGTTCTTTTCCTGACATGTTAGTATTTTGTTAGGCTTACAAAATATTTCTTTTCAAAAACAAACTTGAAAAAATATATGTAAAAACCTAACATAACTTCATCAGAAACAAATCAAAAACCCTTCTGAAGAAACAAAAGAAAAATACTTTATTTCAATGATATATACTTACCAAAAAACAAAAAACAATCCTACCTTTGACATTAGTAATATGTCTTTAGAGAAAGGAATTAATAACAGGTAATTATATATACAAATATATCTCCTTAAATGCTAATTGCATAAGTTCATATACAGAATCCAAGATTACAGTTGTTGGTGTGCTTTTTTGTTTGTTTGTTTTTGTTTTGTTTTGTTTCGTTTTTTGCTTTGCTAAATTAAGGATACAGTTATTGAGTGTATTATATCTCAGAGTAAAACATGCACTGAGCTGCTCTACATGAAGCAAACAAACAGGAAATGTTTTGTTTACAGTGAGTGTCGCCACTGTGTTTTCCACCAGAAGCTTATCTGTGCATTTCTTTTCAGATGTGGTGGTAGGTGAAAAGAGCTATGAGATATCTAACACAACACAGTTGTATAACCTGACTAGACATACTCAATGTACGTATTAAAATATCTTTCATTAAACAAACATCACAGATTTAAGAAAGAATTAGGTTGCAGGAGAACACAACCTGATTTCTTTGTTAAATATATAGCTAGAAATCACATGTCTCAGTTGCCTAGATACGCAAAATTATAATTCACTTACTATTCCTATTTCAACTACAAAACTCTTCAATGAGGTAGAATGAGTTACTGAGACACAAAAAGGAAGCCACATTAGAAAATCATTTAAAACATGCTAATAACAAGAACTGCTGGTACTACTTATTTTGCATTCATTGTTAACAGACTCTGTGCTAACCCATGTTTGCGTAGTATCACATTACATTCACATACCACAAGAATGTAAATACTTGATAAAAATCACACAGCTAGTAATTGGTGGCCTAACATCCAGCCAACCAAGTGACCAAACAAACAAGCAAACAAACACATAAAGCAAAGCAATCATACCATTCACCAATATCCTATATAGATTCTTTGCATGACCTAGGCTCATTGAGCCTCAACTGTCCAATAATTACTGTCCAAGAAATAATTACATCCATCTTCTAGAGCACTCTTGCAGAATAATGAGATCATTATTTTGAAATGGCTAGCATAGTTCTGGGCCCAGAATACAGTATATATTGAATAATGTCAGCACTCTTCTCCATATATTTCTCTGCACGAGGAAAACAAAGTGATCAAACCTGAGCAAATCAAACCTACAAGTAACATTTTTTAAAACATCAAAACAGGCGTTAAACAATTTAAAAGGATGAAGTACAAACTGGGAAAGACAGAAAGGAAAGAAGAAAGAAAGAAAGAAAGAAAGAAAGAAAGAAAGAAAGAAAGAAAGAAAGAAAGAAAGAAAGAAAGAAGAAAGGAAGGAAGGAAGAAAGGAGGGAAGAAGGAGGGAAGGAAGGCAGGAAGGAAGGAAGGAAAGGAGGGAGGGAGGGAGGAAGAAAGGGCTGCCAGAAAACCACGATAAACCAGCATCTGAGCAAGTAGACAGTGGAGAGATAGAAAGGACTAGTTTATTTGGCAGAAGAAAGGAAATGTGATTAAGTAAAAAAAAAAAAAAAAAATCAGTTTCTGAATGACACTAAGAAAGAAGACTACTGAAGTGTAGTCGGTTGGTGGGCAGCTGAAGCAGTATTGGTATAATTAAACAGGAAGTGATAGTAGAAAGTGATAAGGAAAACCCACCATACACAAAGTATTTCCTGCAGAAAATTAAATTCCCAAGGCTGATGAAAAGGAATAGGCCAAAGAAAAAGCCAGTGGCAGCTAAGGAAAAAATACCTGAAAGTCCCTGGAAGTCACCCTGGCTCAACAACTTCTTACACATCGCTATCTTTTATCATTGGAAACATACACAGAGATGTGTGTATATGTAAATACATATTCATGCAATATTATAATTAATATGTTTAAAATATACATATAAATAGTAATACATACAATATAGTAGATTAACATATATTCAATGAATAAACATTTTATCCAACACAAGTGAAAATAAATAGCTTGGCACAGCAGTTCTAACAATCTGAAAATGGTAGCTACAAAGATCATATTTCTGAATTTTTTAGAAGACTGGGAGAAATACAAATAAAGTATGACACTTTTAATTATGAACAAAAATAATCCCGTTTAAATAAAACAGTCTACAGTCTTACATCTGCCAGAAAAATCAACCTAACCATCTATTACTCTCCTTCCATTTTCCCCATTAAAAGATAAAAACAACAAAATAAATGGCCTCAGGAAATCTCACCCAGGTGATTGAGTTCATTCTCATGGGAGTCTCAGATCGCCCAGACCTCCGGATTCCACTCTTCTTTGTTTTCCTGCTGATCTATGGGCTGACCATGGCAGGGAACCTGGGCATCATCACCCTCACCAGTGCTGACTCTCAGCTTCAAACACCCATGTACTTCTTCCTCAGGCACTTGGCTATCATCAATCTTGGAGACTCTACTGTCATTGCCCCCAAAATGCTGGTAAACTTCTTGGTTTCAAAGAAAACCATATCCTACTATGGATGTGCAGCACAACTGGGTGGGTTCTTAGTATTCATTGTGGCTGAGACTTTCATGCTGGGTGTAATGGCCTATGACCGCTACGTGGCTATTTGCAACCCCCTGCTCTACATGGTGGTGGTCTCTTCACGGGTCTGCATACTGCTGGTGTCCCTCACGTACCTCTACAGTCTGACCACAGCACTGACTGTCTCCTCCTGTGTGTTCTCCATGTCATACTGCTCTTCCAATGTAATCAATCATTTTTACTGTGATACTGTCCCTTTGTTGGCATTGTCCTGCTCTGATACCTACATTCCAGAAACAATAGTGTTCACCTCTGCAGGGACCAATTTGTTTTTCTCTATGATTATTGTTCTAACATCCTACCTCCACATTGTCCTTGCCATTTTGAGGATAAGCTCCTCAGAGGGCCGACGAAAAGCCTTTTCCACCTGTGCCTCTCACATGATGGCTGTCACTGTGTTCTACGGGACCCTTTTCTTCATGTATTTGCAACCAAGGTCCAACCACTCATTAGGTACTGATAAAATGGCCTCTGTCTTCTACACCCTGGTGATACCAATGCTGAATCCCCTCATTTACAGCCTAAGGAACAAGGATGTGAAGGATGCATTCAAGAGATTCCTAAGTAACCCTTGTCAGTCTTTCAAATTAATGTAAATTTAAAACTACAATTGTCTTCATAAAAGAGTTTTCATTTGCTCCTGAAAAGCTAATCTCTGTTAAATGCAGAGGCAATAAAAGTTAAAAATTCAATGGATTTCGGGGGGCCTGGGTAGCGCAGTCGTTAAAGCGTCTGCCTTAGGCTCAGGGCGTGATCCCGGCGTTCCGGGATCAAGTCCCACATCGGGCTCCTCCGCTGGGAGCCTGCTTCTTCCTCTCTCACTCCCCTGCTGTGTTCCCTCTCTCACTGGCTGTCTCTCTGTCACATAAATAAATAAAATTAAAAAAAAAAAAAGACCTTTAAAAAATAAAAATAAAAAAAAATAAAAAAAAATTCAATGGATTTCAATGGGAAGATCTTAACCCTTTCTATTCCAACCTCAAATATGCAACTTTCCCTAATACAAAGAAGTATAGTTGACCAAAGAAAGTATACTTATTTATGTAGTAAACAATACTTTCAAAATAAATACATTTTAAAGTGCAACACAACTTGTTACTGGGTTTTTGTAATTGCTGGCTAAGGAAGAGGAAGTCTGAGAGCTGAAAAAGGTATGAGAGAAACATTTTTTGGGAATATGGTTGAGTCAGGTCATCTTACCACAAATCTGTTTTGTTCGACTAATAAAAGTTTTATTTTACTTTTTGCTGCATTGTATCTTTCAATTTCTTAACCATTTAGAGTCCTTTTTTACCTGGTACATAACACATACTTATATCATAGAAATGTTCAGGAGAAAATAAAAACTAAACCAAAAAATGCTTAGATATACATGGAAATAGGTCATGTGGCAAAACAGAAGAAAATGTATGAAAGGGGATTCCATTGTTTCATTCCACTCACGTCTGCACGTGCACAAAGCAAATGTTGATATTTATCCCAATATGATGCAAAATTAATTTTCTCCAGTCCTCTTTTCCTCCTTAACATTGTGTGGAGTTAATCATCTGTGGTGTAACATTTAACAGCAGCAAACATCACTTCTTTTAACATTTTTGTTTAGTGTTTCAGAATAAAGTATTAATAAATTAAAGAAAAAATTCATTGTTCTTAAAATGACACCAAGTCTCAAAGGCACTATGGCCAATAAATAAATAAGTGTCAATTGTCATTCTGTGCTCTATTTCTGTCTGCGCATGCAAAATGCTTCTAACATACAATGTCATAAGGGAGATGGGGCACGCCACACTAGGTAAGGCAATGACTAGAAATAAATTAGATTTATGACATTTTCAGGGAAGTCAGAAACAAGCCAAACACAGGAACTGTGACACTAGGTTTAATAAGCTAATTCCTAACTTTAGTTTTAAATAAGTGGAATAGCTGGCTGAAAACAGAAGAGTTACACTGTTTGGTGGCTATCCCTGGTCTCCACAGACAAAATTGGCCATAACCTGAGAGCATTAGCCTTTAACATTTTTAAGTTTTATTCTTTATAAATATACAAAAGTATATAATATAGATAATTTATTTTCTGTTTGCCCATTTGTCTAACGTTTCTATGGATGTATTGGTCTACAACAGCCTACATACTCACAACTGGGGAAGTACATTCCCAACAGAAAGCCTTTGTCTGAGTCTAGTTTGGTGAACAGAATTGGAGCAACAGGGCTAAACTCACACTTGCACGTTTACCAATCCTGTGTATTTTATTAAATGAACTAAAGTCAAGAATGAAAGCTGTGGTGCTGTATACTTATTAACTTGATTTACATATATGTGTTTTCTAAACATAATCACGTTGCCATTTGTGTTAGTTTCCTAGTGCTACTGTAACATATCACCACTGAGTCAGAGGCTTGAAACAACAGAAGCTTATTACCCCACAGTTCTGGAGGTCAGAAGCTCAAAATGAGTCTCCCTGGGCTACAATCGAGATGTCCGCAGGCTGCGTTCCTTCCTGGACGGCCATGGAAGAGTCTGTTTCTTTTCCTCTTCCGGCTTCTAGAGGCAGCCCTCATCCCTTGCTTGGCAACCCCTTCCAAGCAGTGATTCCATCACTCTGACCTCTGCTTGCACTGCCACATCTCCTTCTGACTCGGACTCTCCTGCCTCCCTCTCTTTCCTGGGATTACATCGGTCCCACCCACATAGTCCAGGATAGCCTCCCCTTCTGGAGGTCCTTCACTTAATCCCATCAGCAAATCTCTTTCTGTGGAGGACAGCATGTTCACGACTCTGGGCCTCTTTGGCAGGGTAGGGGACCCATTTTCTGCCTCAGATATTTATATCCATATTGGCATATTTTGTGCAACTGGGCAATCTAAAGTCTTGCATGTCTCATTCACTCATTGGGATAGTGTCAAAAAAGCTTACACTAGTTATACTTTCCACATTTGCTACAAATTTTTTCCTAAACAATCCACACACAAAGCCCCTTTGAAGGATTAGTAGAAAGTATTTGGTTCAAAGGTTCCAAAGTGTATGCACACATATACACATGGACTCGCATATCCCTTGTACACAATTAGGAATTGTAAGGCTTCCAATGAAGATTTCCTTGTCCCTTAATGTTGGGGTTAGTGTAGAGCATGAAATCATCCATACTTCCTGGCTTGCTAAAATGTAACAGGGAGGCCGCTGGGGGCAATGAAAGGTTTCAGAGACGGGCGTAGGCCTTTGGAATGCTGAGGCTTGGGTGACCACTCTGCCATAGGAATGCCGCAGGGACTTACCTTCCCTGATGCTTTCTTAGCCCAAACAACTGCGTGTGGTCTAAGAGATGTTTGCATTGTCCCCTAGGCTGTGTTTAGCAGAACTCGAACAAGCTGATCAGCACATTGTATCCTTCCCGCCATCAGACTCTTCTATTTTCTGTAAGACCCCTTGCCACATATCACTTGCTTGAGAAACAGAATAACAAACATTCATGATTATCCTGAAACACAAATAAAGGTGAGAGCAGAGAAGAGCAAAGGGTCTTCGTCTCTGAGCGTTGACCCCCTTGCCTTCTCCTCTCTTTCACAGCAAAGTCTGGAGTCATCTTTCATCCATCCTACAGGGACAGCTGGCCATTCCCCACACCTTATGGTCTATATAACTTTGGTTTGAGCTGACAATGCCGTCTCCCTGCAAGCCCATAAGCCTTCACCAGATGTCTAGAGTCCCTAGGTCACATCTATCATCTCTGCTTTCCAGATGGCTATTTCTGCAAGTCACCTCCATGGAAATGAAAAAGTTCTTTCAAAGGAACCATTCAAAAAAGAAGTAGAAATCACTGCAGATATGGAGACAGGAGATAAGATAGAGGTTTCTATGATACGCCAGGTCTCTTTATGCTTAGAGAAACTTAACTACTACACCACAAAATAATTCTCCACCATACTTCTTAAATCCTCTATGTAATTGGGTCTTGACCTAATACTGGTGTCTTTCTCTTACTCATTCTCTCTGTCCCTCCTTACTTTTCTCTCTGCATCCCAGTTAAGTGCTACAGAATTTTTTCCCTTTTATTAAACAGAACAATTATTTATAAAGCCCAAGACCATTCCATAAATAATGCCACAAGTTGTCACCCTATATTTTATGCACCTGTCCAGAATCAGTTTTGACTCTTTCAATACATAAAGGTACTTTTATAAAGCACAACCATTGTCCAGGTTGGAGAAATTTTGTTAACAAAAAAGTTGTTGTCAAGCTCTGATAACAAACTCTTACCTCATCTCACAAAATGTACATGACCTTGGGTTAACTAAAATCTAAATATCAAAACATCTACTTCTTAACACCAAGTCGCAAATACAATTTGAGCTATAGGTGTCAGAAGAAGTAAGTAACGATTAAAAAAAAACAAACTAAAATTCATATTTCAAAAAACTAATAGATTACTGAATGATGAAGATTAATGTTTACCCAATCACAAAGTAAGTAATTTAAGACATGGACTCAGACTATATGATATCAATTTAAAATCCTTATGAAATATTTAAGTAAAAAACTTCCATGTTAAGATATGGTTGCTTAAAATATTGCCTTGAGATCGATGGATAGTCAATAAGGGTGCAGACAACACTTAATAGCTGTGGCATCTTCTCTTATATTGTAATCATTTTCTCTTTGCTTCCTCTCTCATAATTTTTCAGCATTTTGTCTGCACTTCATGTTCCAACCATAGGGAACCATAAACTCTGAAACAGAAGGGAGAGTGGGAGGCTCTCGGGACCAGTGCACAGCAGGGATGGAGATTGGTGGTACTCAGGGAGGGGCTGCCCCTCCATAGGGGAGTCAAGCTGCAGCTCAGCCACTTCTCCACACCTGCCAGGAGGATGAGAAGTCAGCTGGCCAGGTGCCCAGGAGGAAAAGCAGGATTTGGAGGTCTCCCTGCCCCCACTTGGCTAGGAGGCATGTGTCAGTGTTTTGTCACTTCAACAACTACTTCATCAACATTATCACTGTCATAGATATTCAAGTAGTAACATTACATTAAAATTAGTCTGTATCTGTCTCTGTTATTATTTCTGAACTTCTTTGTTGACATGGATTATCCTTAGTGCATTTTTCCATTTCAAATCCAGACGAATATTTGGATTTCTTTTAAAAATAATGTGTTAAATCAAGGAAAACAATATTAACTCTATAAAGTTCATCTGATTTAATTATTTGCAGCAAATTTTACCATTCGTTCAAGTGGCACATATTCGTAAGTTGGATGTCGAGGGTATGAAATGCTGTGTACGGATTGCGGAATGTATGTGGATAAAAGAAATCTTGGTATAGATCCATTCTTATGGAAATAAAGTAAATGTGCTAATTTTATCCCAAAACAGGGTCCCAGGAGATTTAATGACATGTTCATACATGTGGGAACCACACACACAAAGTAGTTAATTATGGTGATGCATGTAGAAGTCAGAAGTTAGAGCTAACTAAATGCCTGTTACTATGGCAGCAAACCTATAGTGATTGGGGGTAGAGAGAGATTGCAGCAATTTTTTTAAACAGAGGCCAGCAAAATATTGGCATATAAGTAGAAAATCAATAAAATTCAAAAACATATAGTTGAGTGAGGATCTTGAAGTAAAGGGGCGCCTGGGTGGCACAGCGGTTAAGCGTCTGCCTTCGGCTCAGGGCGTGATCCCGGGGAAATGGGATCGAGCCCCACATCAGACTCCTCCGCTATGAGCCTGCTTCTTCCTCTCCCACTTCCCCTGCTTGTTTCCCTCTCTCGCTGGCTGTCTCTATCTCTGTCGAATAATAAAATCAAATCTTTAAAAAAAAAAAAAAGAATCTTGAAGTAAAATACGTTATATAACAACACGTGTGTGCACCTTAAAATATACATTATATTCACTTTTTTAAAGCTGCAATTCTTTTTAAGAACATTTATCAACTTTGGTGGAGGAGGTAACTGTAGGGAAAGGAAACTGAAATAGCAGTGAATTTGGATGAGCAGGCAAATGGGATGCCGTGTTAGAGTTCATTAACTCACTTTAGTCCCTCAAGGAAGGAGAAGAAGAAGAAGAAGAAGGTTACACACGTATTATTAATTTTTATTCCGTCTGAACTTTTTTTGCAGTTAATGAAAATGTTTACTTGAAAATAACTGGTTTTCTTGAGGGTATATTTTTGCAGTTAATGAAAATATTCCTAAATTTTTAATGCACTATAGGTCACGTGCAAATAGTTTTTTTGTCTTAATCCTCAGATATAAAACATGGAAGAGACCGTTGTGGAAAATGCTGAAATTTTATGTAATTTATAGATGATTATACTGTATAACAGAGAAATGATCTATTTAAATCCAGATTTTGAGTGAATGCAACAAAAATAACTAAAGAAAGCAGTTGACTTGTATATATAAAAAAACATTTCCTCAACAGGGGAATCAAAGTTACTCTGAATAATTAGCAAAGACCAGTGGCATCATTTTCTGTTCTCAGATGCTTTGGGAATAACCATTCAAGCTCCCAGGGGATTGTCTCAAAGGGAGGAGATGCTCATAAATTCTTCTGACAGCAGTCAGTCTAGTAATCACACAGGAGAGCAAGAGGCAGTCTTCATTTAAGGTGAATAGATGGCACTGATTATATTTATTACTAGATTAGCTGCAGTGATGATTTTTGACACCTGTCTTCCAATTAAATGACAGTTAAGACTATAGTCACCAAAGCCAGACTCAGTACATTACATCATGCATATTAATCATCTCTTTTCATAACTAGGTTTTCTGGAGTAATGATATATGTTTACCACTATGAGTATGTTCCTTGAAGGTGGTAAGGGTCCTCATTTCTATTGTTGTCATTTCTACATTTATATTGAGATTCTAGACAATAAACATGGTGAAGGGGGAGTAAGCATTTTGGTAAACTCAATTTAGAATCGTCCTCTCTCCTTCCTTTCCCTCTCTGTCTTTCTCCCTTTTTTTAATGGAGTGCAATGTTCTCGATTTGACCAACCCATTTACCTCAGTGGAGGTTATTTACAAAATGTTATAGAACATTGAGTTGAGATCGAGTGTTTGCATTTGCACAAGAGGACATCGTGGGGCACCATGTCCATCCCTCAGGTCCTGGTACAGCTCTGGAATTTCTCCTTCCATCTGAAAAGTGTCAGGTTTGACGCTCAATTTCCTTGTTTCTTTCTAGGCAGTGCTTGGGTAGCACTGGTGAGAGGAGGACCACATAAATATTCACTCAATTGAGTTTCAGAAGAACTCCAGGTATTTGTAAAATCACAGTAAAATGGATGTTGGGATGAAGAGGTTTGCCAAACTGTACAAACTGCCATGGAATAGTCCTTTCTTTGGATATAATTTTTGTAGTTTAAGGCATTAGACTTTGTCATTTGTTTGGTTGCTGCTAATGAATGTTTGTTATTGCTTTGCTGTAAACATTTTGTTAATTCAAATAGATTTTTGGGTAGAGCAAATTCTATGAAGTAGTTTTATCTGTTAAATTAATATTGAATTTCTATTCCATTTTTTGGAAATTTCTGTTCATTTAAGAGCATCCAGAGGTTCTAGTTTTTATGGTTAAAACAGTTTAATATTTTGTTATGATATCAAGTCCTTCATTACTCTATGGTTGAGTTTTATATGTGAACTAAACATCCAATTTCATCACCCTCTATAGTGATAATCTCTTTCCCCAGCTCCACTGAATTGACCATTTTTGCATGCCTGTCTTAACATGCCACTTCTGTCATACACCACAGCTCTATACATTCATGGGTCTTTTCCTGAGGTCTCTGTTCTGTTCCATTGATGTAAGTCTTCCATATCGTCTCAATAATTACAGCTTTCTACATCTTATTATCTGGTAGCATTGGTCTTTTCAAAAGTGTCTATGTAATTTTTTATAATTTGCATTTTTTTCTTTTCTTTTTTTAAAAATATTTTACTTAAATTCAATTGATGAACATATGGTATATTATTAGTTTCAGAGGTAGAGTTTAGTGGTCCATCAGTTGCATGTAATACCCAGTGCTCATTATATCACATGCCCCCCTTAATGTCCATCACCCAGTGACACCATCCCCTCACCCACCTCCATTCCAGCAACCCACAGTTTGTTTCCTATATATAGTTAGAAGTCTCCTAACTATAATTTGCATTTTTAAAATACATTTTTAATCAGTGTGAATTTCTACACATTCCCTTAATGAGATTTTGACTATAAAAGTATTGTGCAATTAAGACTAATTTGAACAAATTGACATTTTTATAACACTAAATAGTGGTATCTGGGAACACAATATTTCTACCAATTTGTTAAGGACTTCTATAAAATTTCCCAAAAAAGTTTTGACTTTACACTTTTTGAAAGTAGGTACAGTGTAGTTTTTATTAGATATTCTACTATCATGTCATTTCCCTTTTATTCTTAATGTTTATAGCTATTGTCCTTTCTAAATGGTATTAATTTTTCATCTGTTCAAATGCTCATTTTTTTCTAATTCACTGTGATAATATGAATTCTAATTATAGATTTTCCAAAATTAAACCATCCAGATAAACAAGTGATCAACACAGCTTAGACAACTGTCCTGTAATTCTCATACTCTTTTAAATTTGATGTCAATGAGATATTAATATTGTTTATGGGATACATATATATATGAAAAATATATATATATATGAAATTATAAGCCTGAATATATTGTGGATCTGTTTTATTATTATAACCTTTTTATTTTAATTTTTTTAAAATTTATTTATTTATTTATTTATTTATTTATTTATTTATTTGACAGAGAGCTAGGGAGAGAGCACAAGTAGGCAGAGCAGCAGGCAGAGGGAGATGGAGAAGCAACTCTGCTAAGCAGGGATCCTGACGTGGGGCTTGATCCCAGGACCTGAGGCTGAGCCACCCAGGCTTATATCCTTCTTTTTTAAATCATGATTTTCTCTTCTAAGGAGGAGTTGCAGTGGGGTTCACATTTTTTTACTCTGGAATAGTTAGTAAAATATATGGATGATTTTTTTTTAAGATTTTATTTATTTATTTGTCAGAAAGAGAACACAAGCAGGGGAAACAGTAGGCAGGCAGAGGGAGAAGCAAGCTCCCCACTGAGCAAGGATCTTGATGTGGGACTTGATTCCAGGACCCTGGGATTATGACTTGAGCGAAAGGCAGCTGCTTGACCAACTGAGCCACCCAGACAGCCCTGATTTTTATTTTCTATGAAAGTTTGGAAGCACCTGCCTTTAAAAAAAAATCTGAAGGAGAAAGGATTAGAAAAGTAGAGGTCAATGAGGGGCAAACCTTAAATAAAATGTGTTAACACAAAACATTTATGTAGACTTGATGGAATATGATACTAAGGTGTAAGAATAGTAATCAAAGTAAAGTATAGTAAATGTACTCCGTTTCTCTCCATGCCATATCCAGTTGGTTTTATTTAGATCAAATAATCATTTGTCTTGGTCCATGTCATTTAAACAAATAAAATGTTCTTATAATGAATCATGCCATATCTCTTTCCCCTTGTTCTCTATTACTCTGTCTTTCATTTATGTACACCATGCAATATAATTTGCCAGCATCTAAGACATTTGAGATAGGATCCCCTACTTTACACTGATATTTTTTTTTTGGTTAAATAAATGTATTTATAGAGTTTATTGGATGATTTTAGGTGGTACATTAACAAGTACATTCTAATAATTTTTACTTGTCTTAAAATGTGTTAGAAAATACAACTATGCAATTAAACCCATCATTTCAGAAATATTAGTGCTAAGGTCAAAGCAAAGGGAGGAATGTTAGATAATTCTTCTTTTTCATATTGAATAATTGTAGACGCAGACCTTACTTAGTGTGCCGCATATCACAGATCAGAAACTGAAAAAATCCACAGCAAAGTGGTGAATACTCAGATACACTATTCTAGGAAAAATAAAAAATAAAAAATCTACAGCAAAGTGGTAAATACTTAGATACACTAGTCTAGAAAAAATAAAATTGAGTTATGTGCATTGGAGTGGGCATGTTGGGAATGTCTGCAAGGTAGCGGAATTGTATATCATCATAAAAATAATTAAATAATATTTAAACTCATGAAAGCATAGTGGAATGAGAATACACTTAAATAAATGGGTAGTGCAATGGGAAGACCATTAGTTACACGCAATTATAATGAGAAATGCAAATCAAAGTCTATTAAATGAGTTAATCATGGTTCACTTGGTGGTTGGGACTAAAGTTGAAAAAGCAAGAAGCATAAGATTGTTATTTTAATCTAATTCCTTCTAAATTATGATACGTTTAACCAACTATAGGTATTTTAAGTGTAAAACATTTAAAAATATATCAAAATTCCCAGCCAGCATCTGGCACAAAAAATAAAATGGCTACCATATACCTAAAGTTGTAACACTTTTTTAAATTTGGTTCCACGTTCAATGATGTAGGTCAGTTTTATTTTAAAATAACTTATCTAAAAAATTGGATTTTCTTACCCATAATGGCTTTGCCTTCTAAAATGTCAGCAGATGTTGTTTCCTGAATTCCAATGACTCTTGTGATGGTTGTTCCCACAGCAATTTTCCTTAACAGCCTGGATGAATGAACAAAATCTAACAGTGCTAACAGAGTTCATCCTAATGGGACTCACAGACCGTCCTGAGTTGCAGTCTCCCTTCTTCGGGCTCTTCCTCATCATCTACACGGTCTCAGTGGTGGGCAACCTGGGCGTGATCATCCTCACCAAGGTGGACCCCAGGCTCCAAACACCCATGTACTTCTTCCTCAGACACCTGGCTTTCACTGATCTTGGTTATTCAACAGCTGTGGGACCCAAAACGCTGGTAAATTTAGTAACTAACCAAAACACAATCCCCTATAACTGGTGTGCTACACAGCTGGCTTTCTTCATCTTGTTCATCATCAGTGAGCTTTTCATTCTGTCGGCAATGGCCTATGACCGCTATGTGGCCATCTGTAACCCTCTGCTCTACATGATTGTTATGTCACAGAGGGTGTGCTGGGTGTTGGTAGCAGTCCCTTATGTCTACAGTGCTTTTCTTTCTCTGATAATTACCATAAAGATTTTTATGTCATCCTTCTGTGGCCATAATGTCATTAGACATTTTTACTGTGACAGTCTTCCCTTATTAAATTTGCTATGCTCAAGTTCACGTGACATTGAGTTGATCATACTGATCTTTTCAGCGTTTAATTTGGTTTCCTCCCTTGTGATAGTGCTTGTGTCCTACATCCTGATCTTAATGGCCATCCTCAGGATGAATTCTGCAGAGGGCAGGCACAAGGCCTTCTCCACCTGTGGATCCCACCTGACAGTGGTCCTTGTATTATACACTACACTATTCTTCATGTATTTGCAACCCCAAACCAATCATTCCTTTGATACTGATAAAATTGCCTCTGTATTTTACACTTTGATTATCCCCATGCTGAATCCCATGATCTACAGCTTGAGGAACAAAGAGGTAAAAGGTGCCCTGCATAGACTATGGGAAAACCTACCCAAACTGCCCATGTAGAATTCAATATAGACTATGTAAACAATAAATTAGGTAATAGATTATTGTTTAGTTTATGTCACAGGGCTTAGAAAGCAGCAATGTGTAAAAGTCATAGAAAACTAGAAATGTTTTCCCTGTTTTCAACTTACAGGTATTTCAATAGTGACCATTCTTCTGTTATCAACTTTGGTTTCAGTTCAAGAGACTGATATCCAGACCACTGTTCTCACATTGCCAAGTACTTGGGTGACAATTGAAGACAAGTTTTGTTTTGTTTTGTTTAAAACACATCTCCTCTTAATCTTTTTTTAAAGGTGTTTTTGTGCCTTTCATTTAATATTAAATAAATATGCCCATCCCACTGGCATATGTCATAGGTAAGATGGCACTTATTGTTTTTTTGTGGGGGGAATATACACATCAATAAATAATCAACAATATCTGCCTTAATGATACTTTAACTTTATCCCCTTGTGGTGTTGGCATCTCAGATTCCGTTAAGTAATAATATGTATACCTGTATATACTTGGGAAGGCAGAAATAGATGTGTGATTAAATTCAGAAAGCCTGATTGTGCACATTAAATATTCAAAACAACTCTTTATGCTGAAACATTAGAAACAGTAAGTGTTTTTAGCAAAATTAATGCGTGTAAGTTCAGCATAGAAAAGATCAGTTTTTTTCCTCTATGCTAGCAAAACCAGGTAAAAATATAATTTTAAGCTATCTATCATACTGGAAATAAAAACTGTATAATACTTAGAGAAAATTGTAATGAAGGATTTGCATAATTTTCTTGCTAGAAACTGTAAAAACATTGTTGAATGGAAGACATAAATGTGTCATATGCCATACAAATGCTTTGTCAAAGGATCCAGAATATCTTAGAAGAAAGAACACAGACATATTCTAAAACAGATACCAATTCTTTAATAAAGCTAGATTTTTTAAAAAATTATTTTTAAAATTATTTTAATTTTTTGTAAATAACTTTCTCCCTTTCTTCATTCCTTTTTTTTCTTCTATCTTTTAGAATGATGGAAGCTGATTGTAAAATTTAGTAGGAAAGGCAAAATCCAAAAAATCAAAAACAGTCTTGTAGAAAGAGAATAAAGTTTCAGGAGTTACACCACCAGGTTTCGTGACCTATTACAAGCTATAGTAATTAAGAAAACATTGCCCTAACTGGCATAGCCACTGTCAAACTAGTATGGAGGTTCCTCTAAAAATTAAAGATAGAAATACCATAGGGTCCAGTAATTTCACTACTGGGTGTTTTCCCAAAGAACATAAAAACACGAATTCAAAAAGATATATGAACTTTTATGTTCATTGCAAGATTATTTACGGTAGCTAAGATATAGAAGCAGCCCAAGTAGCCATTGATAGATGAGTGGATAAAAATGTAGAATGTATATATACAATGGAATATTACTCGGCCATAAAAAAGAAAGACCTCTTGTCATTTGTGACAACATGGATGGGCACAGAGGTTATCATGGAAAGTGAAACAAATCAGAGAAATGCAAATACTATATGAATTCACTTATATATGAAATGTAAAAACAAATCAAACAAACAAAGAAAAAGCAGAAACAGACCCATAAATACTGAGAACAAACTGATGGTTGCCGGTGGGGAGGGGAATACAGGGATGGAAAAAAAATGGGTGAGGGGGAGTGCAAGATACAGACTTCCCGTTTTGTAATGAGTAAGTTATAGGAATAAAAGGCACAGCATAGGTAATATAGTTGATGGTATTTTAATAGCATTGTACGGTGACAGGTGACAGCTACATTTGCACTGAGCCTAACCTAGGATATAAACATGTTGATTTACTATGTTGTACATATAAAGCTAACGTAATAGTGTGTCAACTGCACTTCAATTAAAAAAAAAAAAAAAGAACAAAAACATTTTCCAGAAATCAGACTAACTGATCAATGGAATGGAATGGTGACTTCAGAAACAATCCACACATTCATTGTCACCTAGCATATGATAGATGCATCAGAATTTTCTGAAAAGAGAAAGAATGATCTTTTCGATAAATGCTCTTAGGTAATCTATATATTTATTTTGAGAAAAAAAAAGAATCTGGACACATACTCAGGCCCTAGACTGAATCATTTCTACTTGGATTAAAGATCTAAATGTGAAAGCAAATGACAATTGAAAGGAAATCATTCTTGGGACACCTTTGTGATATAGAAATATGTACAACATTTTAAACAGAACACACAAAACAATAGCGATCTAAGATTTGAAATGATTAATTGAACTTTATATGGAAATTCTGTTCATCAAAATTAATAGTGTGAAAAGGAAACTCTCATAGTGGGAGAGGATACTTTAATCAGACCTACAGAATCAGAGGAAGAACTGACAAGGGACTCGTGCAAAATACAAAAGTAACTCTTACAAATCCATAAATAGTTGACATGAAATACAATACAAAAGTGACAACAGACATTAACACCATGTTTCAAAAGAAAATATCTAAATGGGCTTTAAACATATGAAAAGGTTCTCAATTTCATTCAGCATTAGAATAATACAAGCTAAAACCATGATGATCCCTATACACCTTATATATAAAGGTGGAAAGAAAATGATGGAAAATACTAAGTCTTGGCAAGGATGTTGAGCAACCATAACTATTTGCACTGCTGGTAGGAGTGTGCATTGATACGAGCACTCTGGAAACTCACTATGCACTATTTCCTAATGCTGAGTATGTATATCCTACGACTCAACAATTTCAGTTGAAGGATGTGCCCGATGGAAATACATTCCAGGTGGAGCCAATCTAGGTTAAATATTGCTGTGGTTGTGAAGCATGTGGGATGAACTATTTTTAATAACCATTTTCAGGAAATGTTTCTGTGTATTAGGACAATTTTTTTATAAAGTATAAACGATTCTCTTTCATAAATACATGGCAAAAATCCAAATTTTATTGTTTCTTAAAAACCCAAAGGTGTGAAAAAGAAAGTTATATGTTCATCAAAACATCAGATGGAATGCAATGTTTATATCACTGGTCATAAGCCAATTCTAACATTCAATGATAGCACAATGAATAACTAATTTGTGGTCTATTCATAAAATGGCATTGTACACAGACATGAGAATGAGCAGTCTAGAACTACCTATAACAAATATTAACTGAAAGAAGCCAGACCAAAAAACACCAAAGACAACAAACAAACAAACAAAAACATTCACAGTATTTCTTCATATGAAATAACAAAACTAGGTGAAAATAATTTATGCTGTTAGAAGGCAGAATAATGTGTGTGTGTGTGTGTGTGTGTGTGTTTGTGTGTGTGATAGGAGAATGAAGGACTCTTCCAGGGTCCTGATAATGTTTTATTTTTGTTATTGTCGTAGCAGTTTAATCTTGATTCCGATTCCATAGCTGTGTTGGATTTGTAAAAATGTCTGATGTATGCATTTGTCAGTATGTATATTTTACTTCAATAATAAGTTTAAAACACCACAAAAAAGGGGAAAACAGCTGTACATATATACTATTATTACTTGTACATTTTTTAATGATGCAGTAAGCATCATTCAAACAGCATTATATCCGCAGGAATAAAGTCCTAAAAAAGCCACTGTATTACAAGGAGACAGTCAAGGGTTGTGAGAATAATGCAAATACCTTTCCTACAGATACTATGTTTTGATTCCAGATCTCTGGTTAGAGTAGAAAGACTTAACGAGGAGACACCGGTGGGAAGGTATCAAACAGAACATTATTTGTAGTGGAATATAAGGATGTCCTGCATAATTAGCAGATATACCACGACTGCCTTTGACGCTTTTGAATGCTTTAGGCATAATGGATTTGTATCATTTCTCCTCAGAGAGAGCCTCAAAGGAAAAAAGACACCAATAAATCCTTTTAACTGGTTTGTGTCAGGAACACATGGGAGCACAGAGAGATACCCCCCTCAGAAGTGAGGGGACTGCACCTGTCTCTGTGACTAACTCAGACCAGTGACTCTTCAGGACCCCATTAGGATCTGATACCCCCTTGGAGATTTAGCCAACTCTTCAATTATCTGCTTTGATAACTGAATTTTCTGGGTGAATACAAGGTTGTAAAGATTTTTAGTATAAATTAATTAAAATATCTATAATTACAGACATCTGCTATGATGCAGCAAGCTTATACTCTTTGAATAATACAAAAAATGCAATCACTGAAAAGGGAGTTTTGTTAAGAAAATTCTCACCCAAGACGTTAAGTGTTCGATGATTATTTTATTTCATTTGGACCTTTACAAAATGTCCAATAGGATATTGTTATATGTAGTTAATTGGATGTTTTTTGGAATTATTAACCTCAAGAATAACATTTCCATAATGTTTTCCAGCCTCTTCTCAAGTAAAAGAATTATCTCAATATGTTTATAACACAATTTCTCTGTTTCAAATATGCCTGTGTTTCCAAATGTACCAATGTCCTTTGCAATCACCACTTTTAGTTGTAGGTCAGGCAAAAACAAACGATCACAGCTTTGCTATGTCTCCACCACACCATGAGGTCTGCCTTAAGAGGACTGCCCATTTCCTTACCTACAAGCCTTGGAAGAGTCTCTGAAATGACATCAGATTGTCCCTTGAATGACTAAATGCACATCTAATGGAGATTGGAACTAAGATTAAAATATGTACAAATACAAACTTAGTCAAAAAGAATTGCAAAATTATGAAGTAAAATGTATTTTGCTTAAAATTAAGGTGTCTTTTCCACTTCTTTAATAGCTTTTTCTAAAACTCTCTTTATTACCCCTTGAAAATTACATTGATATTTAAGTACATGTATTTAAATGCATATTTTAGTGATCTTTCATTGCAGAATATGCTCATTGTCACTTAGTTCAGTGTAGAAAGCGGTGTTAGGTAGCAGGAGGGGGCAGAACTTTGCTGTCCATCATTTGGTAGCCAGAACATCATTAGGGCATTTTGACCGTAATGGTCTACCATTGATAGCTTTGCTCTGCTCAGGCACACATGAAATTAAATTGATAATTCTGATCTTTTCAGCTTTAAATTTGGTGTCATCTCTTCTGATAGTCCCGTGTCTTACATGCGGGTCCCTGTTGCTGTGATCGGGATGAACTCTGCAGAGGGCAGGCCCAGGGCTTTCTCCACCTATGGATGACACCTGACAGTGATGGCCGTATTCTCTGGCACTCTATTCTTTATGTATGTGGAGCCCAAATCTAGTGATTCCTTTGATACTGGTAAAACGGTCTCTTTATTCTACACTTTGGTATCCCCATGCTGAATCCCAGGATCTACAGCTTGAGGAACAAAGAGGTGAGAAATGCCCTTCACAGTGAGTGGAGAATGTATACAAACACAGGCATACAGGAATGCCTAGGTGGCTCGGTTGGTTAAGCATCTGCCTTTGGCTCAGGTCACGATCCCAGGGTCCTGGGATCAAGCCCCAAGTCTCCCTCTCCCTCTGCTGCTTCGCCTGCTTGTGCTGTCTCTCATGCTCTCTCTGTCAAATAAAGAAAGTCTTAAAAAAAAAAAAAAAAAGCAATGCAAGCATGCCTCAGAGATATCACAGGTTTGGTTCCAGACCACCACAATGAAGCAAATATCGCAATAAAGCAAGTTAAATGAATTTTTGGTTTCCCAACGTGTTTAAAAGTTATGTTCATACTTTAATCTGTTAAGTGTGATATAGTGTTATGCTTAAAAACATAGTATGTATTATACTTTAAAAAAAAAACAACCAAACTTTACTGCTTAAAAATGCCAACAGTCATCGGAGCCTTTAGCCACTCATAACCTTTCTGCCCTGGCATGAGCAGTCCGTGGCTGCTCACTGGTCAGAACGGTGATTGCAGATTGTGGGGGCGGCCGTGGCAATTCCTTAAAGTAAGACAACAGTGAAGTTTGCTGCATCGACTAACTCTTCCTTTCATGTACGATTTCTCCGTAGCAGGTGATGCTGTTTGATAGCATTTCAACCAGAGTAGGACTTCTTTCAAAATTGGAGTCAGTCCTCTCAAACCCTGCTGCTGCTTTATCCTCTAAGTGTACGGAATACTCTAAATCCATTGCTGTCATTGCAAGAAACTCACAGTACCTTCAGCAGGAGTAGATTCCATCTCAAGAAACCATTGTCTTTGCTCATCCTCATCCATCCGAAGCCATTCCCCATCCATTAACATTTTCTCAGGAGATGACAGCAATTCAGCCACCTTCAGGGCCTACATCGGATTCTAGTTCTCTTGCTATTTCTACCACATCTGCAATTACTTCCTCCACTGAAGTTCAGAGCCTCCAACTTACTCAAATAAAACAAATAAAAGCAAAAAAAAAAAAAAAAAAAACCAACAACAACAACAAAGCACACTATTTGCAAAGTGCAACAAAGGGAAGCACAATAAAAGAGGTACGCCTGTATTCTATTTAAAATTCAGTAAATGAGGGGTTCAGTTGGTTAAGTGTCTGTCTTTGGCTCAGGTCATGACCCCAGCCTGGAGTCCGGGGATGGAGCCCCATGGCCCCAGCACCCTGCTCAGCAGGGAGTCGTCTTCTCCTTCTCCCTGTGACCTCCCCCCCTGCTCTCACTTACTCTTGCTCTCACTTTTGCTCTCTCTCTGAAATGAATAAATAAAAAACCTTTTAAAAAATAAAAATAAGTAAAATTCAGTAAATGATGTATTACCCAAAGTATACTATAACTAACATTGTTTTAGCCTTGTACTGGGGCTTGCATGGGATGGGCAGTATTCTGTGAAATTATCATAGGTGAATATGTGCATGCTTAGGAAAGCATAAATTAAAGTATTATGATTTTAAGTGGCATAATTGGGTATACATTAAAAATTCAAAAGAATCTTCAAGCTGAAATATTAAGAATAATAAGGAAAATTTTCAAGGCTTGTATAAATAAGGTTTCCATATAAAAGATCAATTATTTTGCCATATACTAGCAAAACATAAGTAAAAATAAAATTCTAAACTACCAATAAAACCAGGGAAAAAATCCATATGACAGGGGAAAATTCAGGGAAAATCTAATAAATGATTTGCATGAATTTGTTGCTAGAAACCACAAAAACATTACTGAGTTATAAAGAAAACAGAGATGTAGCATTATACCATCTCCATTTGTTGGAAGAAATAAATGCTATGACAAAGGCAGTTGTTTCTAAATTATCTTACAGATTGAACACAGTAACAATCCCAATAGTATTTTTAAATATTTAAGTTGATATCAGAATTTATATGGAGATGCAAAGGATTTAAAATAGCCGGGACAATATCTTAGAAGAATTTAGTAACAGGCATAAATTGCTTTCATAAAGCCAGGTTATCTTTTCAATCATGTCATTAATGCACATGTGGATAGAGAAGCCAATAAAGCACATAAAAATAAAGCCCCCAGATAGACTCACATGTGGAATTTCACTTGATTTAAAACAAAAGTCCTGCTGCAGTGTCATGGGGAAAGGAACACTTCTCAGCAAACTGACGGTGTTCAGTTAAGTTCCTTTGTAAAACACAAAACTTGTTTGCATCAGATGCAAACATTAATTGAGATGTATCGTAAGTATAAATGTGAGCTAAAACCCACAAAGTTCCTTGAAGAAAAGTAAAAGTTTTAAGAGAAATTAGCAGAGCTGATGAGGGAATATATCATTACTGATGAGGGAATATAGTCCTGTATAGAGACTGACCAGGGCACAGACTAACTTTGGTCACAAGACAGACAATCTACAAATGACATGACAGAGGAGGCAACAACACAACCCTTCCTGTGGATAGAAACCACAGGATTTCAATTCATTGTCATGAGCAACATGAGCTACGTAAAAGTCTCTGTTATTTCTTCTTATGGTCCACAATTTGTCTTTTACTTAAAAAATGGTAGAGCCTAGAATGTGCCACACCCGTATTAGATATTAAGAACACCAGGATGAAAAAGGAACAGTGTGTCCTGCCCTAAAGTAGTGAATATTCTAGAGAATGATGAGCAAGTTGTCACTGTTTCTTTATCAAAGTTAAAACCATATTAAAGATAGATGGCAGAAGTGAAAACAAAACCTCATATTTTATTTCAGAATTTTAAGATGGATATTAGAGTCCCTCATTCACTTATTCCTCATTCATTGCATCAGTCAGAAGGTCAGCAAATATCTTTTGAACACCTACTCTTCCCTGGGTGTTATGTTAGGAGTTATTAATACAAAGGCAAACATTTGGACAAAACCTTTGGACTTGTAAAGCTTACAGATTAGAAAATTCTACACAAGTACAATAAAAATGTTATCAATATTTAGTTAAAATACTTACATACGCTTGAAGAAAGATCATAAGATTATATGAAAAAATGTATTCTGCATCAAATAATTTTAATTAAAAAACAGCAATAGGACCAGACATACGATGGGTTCCTTCTAAAAGTCTCTAAAATAACTGACATTTAGTCATGTTTTGAATTTATGCTGTATGTCATCTGATTTTTATGCCAAATACAACTGGTCTGGTTCTTGACCAGAATGGAGGCTTTGCATTCAGTTCTATTCCCAACATTCACAGTAAAATGGAAGACTGGGGCCAGAATCCTGGGTTTTCTAACTGTTGGATTTTCTCCACCCCAGGGCCAGCAGCCACACTTCTCAAGCATCACAGGGGACAATTCAAAAGAAACAAACACACAAAGGGTGAATTGTTGCAGAGGACTGTTACGCAGTAGTATCATCTAAGAACATCCCTAGGCTATCCCCACATTTTCACTCTCTGGGTGTAATTGTGTGGAGATTTGATTAATTGGTCTTTCTTTCCCTGGGGAATCAGAACTTTATCTGGGAATTCCTATTTTCATGGGTAGGGACTGAACCCATAAACAAGCTGATTTCAGTGTGTGTGTCTTCAGGGACTTCAGACACTTGTAAATCTGTTCAGCGTGCCTCCTGCAGAACCTTTGCAGTCGGTCTCAGGTGATCTCTGGTTCAGGTAGGTTCACCCCAATGGTTTACTCAGTACTCATCCTGGATGTGAAGACCATGTATCTAGGGAGCTTTATGGATTCAAATCAGACTCAGGACTGAAATACCTTTTCCGTTCTCTTCTGGGGGCTTACATCTCTGTTCTCTGATGGGTAAGTGGAAGGGACAGGGAAATGACTCACACCACGGTGCCCAGCACCACTGCTGATAACTTAGAGTGTGAGCGTTTCTACAGAGTGATGAAGAGTCATTATGAGGATTCTATTTCACCTTAGGATAAAGAGGAATGTTTCTGCCTTAGAGCTGGCAGAACTGATGCTTTAGAAAGCATTCTATATCAGACAGGAAACTTCTTAAGTGTCTTTGAAATATCAGATTTTTTCTCCAAGAAGACCTACTAAATTGCTAAACATCAAGAAAAGTAAGTTTCTCCCCTCCCTGATTTTCCCATTGCCCACGGTGACAAACCCTATGATGGAAAGCTTCCCTGATGTCAACTGGCAGGCTTTCAGTTGCTGGTGAACATGGACAGCTTGTGTCAAGATGCAGTTTGTCCCTAACACAACTCAGGTTTAAATAAGTTCAAGACAAATTGTAGACCAATCGAATATCTCTTGAAATTATTTCAGTAGCTATTTAAAACATTTGCAGTATGATTTCTCGGCCAAATTGTAGTATAAATGATCAAAATTGGGTACATTTTTAAAGTTCTTTTCCTGACATGTTATTTTGGCAGACTTATAAAATATTTCTTTTCAACAACAAACTTAAAACAGTATGAATCAAAAACTAACATAGCTTTATCAGAAATGATTAAATCAGAAAACTTCTGAAGAAACAGGAGAAAAATACTTCATTTCAGTGATATATACTTACCAAAATAAAAACAATCCTAACTTTGCCGTTAGTAATATTTACTTAGAAAAATGAATTAGTAAGTGGTCATGATATATGCAGATGTATTTTTAAAAGCTAATGGCACAAATTTATAGTACACAATCCATAATTACTCTTGTTGAATTTTTTTTTTTTTGCTAAATTAAGGATATAGTTATTGAGAGTATTATATCTTAGAGTGAAAGAAACATGTACTCAGCTGCTTTACATGCAGCAAATAAACAGGAAATGTTTTATTTAAAGGGAGTGTTGCCACTGTATTTTCCACCTTAAACTCACCTTTGTATTTCTTCACAGATATGATGGTAGGAGAAAAGACATACAGACTATCTAGTGCTACACTGTCATATAACCTCATCAGACATATATTTGATGTATGGAATAAAGCATCATCGATTCAATAAACACCACAGATTTAAGAAAGAACCAGGTTGTGGGAGAACACAACGTGATTTGTTTGTTAAATATATAGCTAGATATCACGTGTCCCAGTTGCTTGGATATGCAAAATTTTAATTTACTTGTTATTCCCATTTTAACTATGAAACTCCTCAGTGAGGTAGAATGAATTACTGGGACACAAATAGGAAACCATATTAGAAAATTATTCAGGGGCGCCTGGGTAGCGCAGTCGTTAAAGCGTCTGCCTTCGGCTCAGGGCGTGATCCTGGAGTACGGGGATCGAGTCCCACATCGGGCTCCTCTGCTATGAGCCTGCTTCTTCCTCTCCCACTCCCCCTGCTGTGTTCCCTCTCTCGCTGGCTGTCTCTCTCTGTCAAATAAATAAATAAAATCTTTAAAAAAGAAAAAAAAATTTTTCAAAACATGCTAATAACAAGAACAGCTGGCACCAAATATCTTATTGTTAACAGCCTCTGTACTAACCCGAGTTTGTGTAGTATCTCACTATATTCACACAAGACAAGAATTTAAACACTTGATAAAAATCCCACAGCTAGTAATTGGTGGCCTAACATCCAACCAACCAAGCGACCAAACAAACAAGCAAACAAAACACATAAAGCAAAACCATAAAACCATAGCATTAATCAATATTGTACACAGATTCTTTGCATGACTTAATCTCATTGAGCCCCAGTGTCTCCTCAGACATAGAAAAAATTCCGTATGTCTTCTTGGACATTCCTACAGAATAATGAGATCATTATTTTAAAATGGCTAACATTGTTCTGGGCCTAGAGTATAGTACATAATGAATGTTAGTACTTCTCTCCATTCATTTCTCTGTAAAGGAACACAAAGCAATCAAATCTGAGCAAATTAAAACTACAAGATTTTTTTAAAACATCCGAACATGCTTTAAACAATTTAAAGGAAAGAAGTATATGACAGGAAAAAAAGACAAAACAACAACAACAAATGGCTGCCAGAACATAACAATAGAGACATGTCTGAGTAGGTAAAGATTAGAGTGATAGAAAGGACTCGTTTATTTGGCCAAAAAAATGTGATTATGTTAAAAAATCAGTTTCTGGCTAACACAAAGCAGGAAGACTACTGAGATATAGTCTGTCAGTGGGCAGCTGAATCAGCATGGTGTGGTAGAAACTGATAAGAAAAAAACCAGCATACTCAAAGTATTTCACACAGAAATAAAGAATTCCCAAGGTTGGTGACAAGGTATGCGCTGAAGAGAAAGCCAGTGGTGCCTAAGGAAAAAATAACAAAGTCACTGGAATTCACTCTGGCTCATACATAACTATCTTTTATCATTGGAAACATACAGAGAGACGTGTGCATATGCAAATATGTATTCATGCAATAGTATAATTAATGTATTAAGATATGCAAATAAATACCAAAACATATCATCTATTTTGTATATATAACTAATATGAATTATATCTAACACAACTGAAAAATTAATAGCTTTGTGCAACACTTCTTTTTTTTTAAGATTTTATTTATTTATTTATTTGACAGAGATAGAGAGAGGGAACACAAGCAGGGGGAGTGGGAGAGGAAGAAGCAGGCTCCCAGCGGGGGAGCCCGATGTGGGGCTAAATCTCAGAATGCTGGGATCACGCCCTGGGCCGAAGGCAGACGCTTAACGACTGTGCCACCCAGGTGCCCCTTGTGCAACGCTTCTAACAACATGATATTGGTCTCTAGAAAGTATGTATTTTTGAATTTTGTTAAAAGACTATGAGAAATAAAATTAAAATCTGACACTTTTACCTGTGAACAGAAATTATCCAATTTAAATGAAACAGTCTAAAATCTAGCATCTCCCAGAAAAATCAACTTGACCATCTATTAATCTCCTCTCATTTTCCCCCTTAAAAGATGAAAGCAACAAAATAAATGGCCTCAGGAAATCTCACCCGGGTGACTGAGTTCATTCTCATGGGAGTCTCAGATCGCCCAGAGCTTCAGATTCCTCTCTTCTTTGTTTTCCTGCTGATTTATGGGCTGACCATGGCAGGGAACCTGGGCATCATCACCCTCACCAGTGTTGACTCTCAGCTTCAAACGCCCATGTACTTCTTCCTCAGGCACTTGGCTATCATCAATCTCGGTGACTCTACTGTCATTGCCCCCAAAATGCTCGTAAACTTCTTGGTTACAAAGAAAACCGTATCCTACTATGGATGTGCATCCCAGCTGGGTGGGTTCCTGGTTTTTATCATTGGTGAGATTTTCATGCTGGCTGCAATGGCCTATGACCGCTACGTGGCTATTTGCAGCCCCCTGCTCTACATGGCGGTGGTCTCTCCACAGGTCTGCATACTGCTGGTGTCCCTCACGTACCTCTACAGTCTGACCACAGCACTGACTGTCTCCTCCTGTGTGTTCTCCATGTCATACTGCTCTTCCAATGTAATCAATCATTTTTACTGTGATACTGTCCCTTTGTTGGCATTGTCCTGCTCTGATACCTACATTCCAGAAACAGCGGTGTTTATCTCTGCAGGGACCAATTTGTTCTTCTCTATGATTATTGTTCTAACATCTTACTTCAACATCGTCCTTGCCATTTTGAGGATACGCTCCTCAGAGGGCCGAAGGAAAGCCTTTTCCACCTGTGCCTCTCACATGACAGCTGTCACTGTGTTCTACGGGACCATTCTCTTCATGTATTTGCAGCCAAGGACCAACCACTCATTAGATACTGATAAAATGGCCTCTGTCTTCTACACCCTGGTGATACCAATGCTGAATCCCCTCATTTACAGCCTAAGGAACAGGGATGTGAAGGATGCATTCAAGAGATTCCTAAGTAACCCTTGTCAGTCTTTCAAATTAATGTAAATTTAAAACTACAATTGTCTTCATAAAAGGGTTTTCATTTGCTCCTAAAAAACTAATCTCTGTTAAATGCAAAGATAATAAATAGTTAAAAATTCGATGGGGGTCCCTGGGTGGCTCAGTTGGTTAAGCATCTGCCTTTGGCTCAGGTCAGGATCTCAGGTCCCGAGTGGGGTTCCCTGAGCCTGCTTCTTCCTGGGCACCTGGGTGGCTCAGTTGGTTAGTTGACTACCTTCAGCTCAGGTCATGATCCCAGAGTCCCAGGATCAAGTCCCACATCAGGCTTCCTGCTCAGCAGGGAGTCTGCTTCTCCCTCTGACCCTCTCCCCTCTCATGCTTTCTCTCAAATAAAAAAATAAAATCTTTTTTAAAAAATTCCATGGATTTCAACGGGAAAATCTTAACCCTTTCTATTCTCACCTCAAATACCTAACTTTTGCTAATACAAAGATGTATTAGTTGACCAAAGGAAGTACACTTATTTAGGTAGGGAACAATAATTTCAGAGTTACCACATTTTACAATGACACACAACTTGTTACTGGGTTTTTATAATTTCTAATCAAAGAAGAGAATGTCTGAGCACTGGAGAAATTACGTGAGAACCAATTCTTGGAAGGTGGTCAAGAGTCAGGTCGTCTTCCTTGCCATAGATCTGTTTAAATAAGCAGAATAGCTGGCTGAAAACAGAAAAGTCACAATGTATAGTGAATATCACTGGTCTCCACAGACAAAATTGGCCATAACTTGAGAGCATTAGCCTTTAAGATTTTTAAGTTTCATTCTTTATAAATATATAAAAGTATATAATATAGATAATTTATCTTCAGTTTGTCCATTTGTCTAACCTTTCTATGGCTGTATTGGTCTACAACAGCCTACATATGTACAGTTGGGGAAGTACATTCCCAGCAGAAAGCCTTTGTCTTTGAGTCTAGTTCTGTGAACAGAATTAGAATAACAGGGCTAAACTCACACTTACACATCTATCAATCTTATGTATTTTATTAAATGAATTAAAGTCAAGAATGAAAGCTGTAGTGTTTTCTACCTTTTAACTTGATTTACATATATGTGTTTTCTAAACATAATTACATTGTCACTTGTATTAGTTTCCTAGTGCTACTGTAACATATCACCACTGAGCCAGTGTCTTGAAACAACAGCAGCTTATTACCCCACAGTTCTGGAGGTCAGAAGCTCAAAATGAATCTCCCTGGGCTACGATCGAGATGTCCGCAGGCTGCGTTCCTTCCTGGACGGCCATGGAAGAGTCTGTTTCTTTCCTCTTCCAGCTTCTAGAGGCAGCCCTCATCCTTTGCTTGGCAATTCCTTCCAAGCGGTGATCCCATCACTCTGACCTCTGCTTGTACTGCCACATCTCCTTCTGACTCAGACTCTCCTGCTTCCCTCTCCTTCTTGGGATTACATTGGTCCCACCCAGATAGTTCAGGATAGCCTCCCCTTCTGGAGGTCCTTAATTTAATCACATCATCAAATATCTTTGTGTGAAGGGCACCATGTTCATAGTTCTGGTCATCTTTGTCAGGGCGTGGAACCCATTTCTGCCTAAAATATCTATATCTATATGGCGTACTTTGTGCAACTGCGCAATCTAACATCTTGCATGTCTCATTCACTAGTACTCAATGGGCTAGTCTCATAAACTTTCCACTATTTACCCTTTCTACATTACTTAGCTACAAAATTCGCCCTGAGCAAGCTATACGCAAAGCCATCTCTGAATGAAGGATAAGCAGAAAGTACTTGGTTCTAAGGTTCCTAAGTGTATGCACACATACACATGCACTCACATATCCCTTGTACGCATTTATCAGAAATGATGAATCAACACAATCAAGCAACCAGACAGGCACATCAGCCTGGTACCGGTTTTCCATGTAGTAAGGTATGGAAAATAATTTATATGGCGGCTTTGATCTCCAATTGATCAGATGCTCAGTCACCTCTACTTCCAGCTTATCCCTAACTAACTGCTCTGGAGGTTCCATGACATTTGTGTCCAAACAGTGACAACAAAATCCCCCTCGTGCTGAGGGGAGAGAAAAGATGCAAGACACGGCCATAAAGCATGGTCTGACAACACCTGCAAAAGTTAGGACACACTTCAAACAGCACCACAGGGCCCCTCCTTCTGCACCTGCCACAGAAGCAGTAGTTTTGACCTGGGGATGCTCTAGGCAGAAAGCATCGCGAGTGTGTAAATCTTGTGTGGCACACGCTGAATCCTTTCAAGACCATGAAAATAAGAAAAACATAAAACTTCCCTAAATTCGGCATAGTAAATACTACTTCATAAATTTAAACCCAAAAATTTACTGAAGGACTATTTTCACAGCAGCTCATTTTGTTCTGAAGCACCGTGATCCTATATCCCAGTATTTTACTTACATCCAAGAAATATGTCTAGTATTAAATGCTTCCTACTAAATTGATAATCTAAAAGACAACAGAAATTGGCATGATTCTGATTTTGTTTAATTAAAGTTAAATTGAGGGGACCATCTGGGTGGCTTAGTGAGCTACGCATCAGAATCCTAATTTCAGCTCAGGTCATGATCTCAGGGTCTTGTGATCAAGCCTTGCATCAGGCTCAGCACATAGCATGGAATCTGCTTGAGATTCTCTCCCTCTCCTTCCCCTCCTCCCCTGGTTCACCCATGAAGTCTCTCTCAGACAAATACATAAATAAATCCTTTTAAAAAGGTAAACTGATGAATTGTAAGGGTTCCAATGCAGATTTTCTTGTTCCTTAAGGTCTAGAGAACTTTGGTTTGAGCTGCTAATGCCATCTTCCTGCAAGTTCATATGCCTTCACCAAACTGTCTACCTGCCATGGGTCACATCTATCATCTCTGCTTTCCAAATGGCTCTTTCCACAAGCCACCTCCATGGAAATGAAAAAGAAAAAATGCTTTCAAGGAAACCATTCAAAAAAGAACTACAAACTCTGAAACAGAAGGCAGTGTGGGAGGCTCTCAGGACCAGCGCACAGCAGGGACGGAGAATGGTGGTACTCAGGGAGGGGCTGCGCCTCCATAGGGAGTCAGGCTAGGGCTCAGCCACTTCTCCACACCTGGCAGGAGGATGAGAAGTCAGCTGGCCAGGTGCCCAGGAGGAAAGTAGGATTTGGAGGTCTCCTCCCCCAATTTGCTATGAGGTGTGTGTCAGTGTTTTGTCACTTCAACAACTACTTTATCAACATTATAATGTTATAGACATTCAAATAGGAACATTATATTAAAATTAAAGTGTATCTGTCTCTGTTATAATTTCTGAACTTCTTTGTTGACCTGAATCATAGTGAGTACACTTTTCCATTTCAAATCTTGACAAATATTTGGATTTTTAAAAAAATAATGTATTAAATCTAGGAAAACAATATTAGCTCTATAAAGCATGTCTGATTTAATTATTTGCTGCAGCCTTTACCATTTGTTCAAAGGTACATATTCACAAGGTGGCCGTCCACAGTATGAAATGCTGTGTACTGGTGGTGGAATATATGCAGACAAAAGAACTCTTGGAGTAACTCCATTCTTATGTAAGTAAATTAAATGTGCTCTATTTACCCCAAAACAGGGTCTCAGGTGATGTTTCAGACATGTTCATTCATGGATAGTGGGGACCACACACACAAAATAGTTAATTGTGGTGATGCATGTAGAAGTCACAGGTTGGGAACTAACTAAATGCTTGTTATGTTACTAAATGCAGCAAATCTATAGTAAATGGGGGTAGAGACAGAGTGTAGCAATTTTATGAAACAGAGACCAGAAAAATACTGGTGTGTACTTACAAAATGAATAAAATTCAAAGCCATATAGCTGAGTGAGAACCTTAAAGTATCAAAATAAGTTATATAACAACCTGTATGTGTTCTTTATTTTTTTTATAATAATTTTTTTCATTATGTTATGTTAGTCACCATACAGTATATCCTTAGTTTTTGATGTAGTGTTCCATGATTCATGATTTGCATATAACACCCAGTGCTCCATGCAATATGTGCCCTCCTTAATACCCATCACCGGCCTGTCCCAGTCCCCCACCCCCCCTCCCCTCTGAAGCCCTCAGTTTGTTTCCCAGAGTCCATAGGCTCTCATGGTTCATTCCCCCTTCTGTTTACCCCCCTTTCTTCTTCCCTTCCTTCTCCTACCGATCTCCCTGCTATTTCTTATGTTCCATAAATGAGTGAAACCATATGATAATTGTCTTTCTCTGCTTGACTTATTTCACACACATTATAATCACTTTATAAGGGTGCATTTCTTTTTTTTTTAAGATTTATTTATTTAATTTAGAGTTTGAGAGAGAGAGTGTGAGCAGGGGGAGGGGCAGAGGGAGAGAATCTCAAGCAGACTGCCCACTCAGTGTGGAGCCCAATGCAGGGTTCAATCTCTCCACCCTGAGATCATGACCCGAACTGAAACTAAGAGTTGGACACTTAACTGACTGAGCCACCCAGGCGCCCCATAAAGCTGAATTTCTTATTAAGAACATATATCAACTTTTGTGGAGGAGATACTTGTGTAGGGAAAGGGAACTGATGTAGAAGCGGGATCAGAATGAGAATACACATGGGATGTGAAATTACATATCATTAACTCAGTTTAGTTCCTTAGGTTGAAAAACTAAATATAAATAACTTTACACACATATTCATAAATTTTTATTCCTTCTGAGCTTTTAACACACTATAGGTCTTGTATAAATAGCTTTGTCTTTATCCTCAGATGTAAAACATGGAAGAAATCATTGTGGGAAATGCTGAAAGTTTATGTAATTGATAGATGATGAAAGCATGTATCTGAGAAATACTCTACTTAAATCCAGACATTTGAGTGAATACAATAAGAATAACAACTAAGGAAATCTGGTGAATCATATATATAAAAAAACAGGGGTGCTTGGGTGGCTCTGTTAATTAACTGTCTGCCAAAGGTCATGATCTCAGGGTCCCTGCTTCTCCCTCTTCCTCTGCCCCTCCACCCAACTCCTTCTCTCTCTCATATAAATAAATAAATTATTTAAAAAAGATTTCCTCAATAGGGAAATCAAAATTACTCTGAATAATTAGCAAAGACCAGTGGCATCATTTCTTGCTCTCAGATGCTTTGGGAATAACCAAGAATCGCATTCAAGCTCTCAGGGGAGTGTCTCAAAGGGAGGAGATGCTCATAAATTCTTCTGACAGCAGTCAGTCTAGTAATCACACAGAGAGCAAGAAGACAGTCTTCATTTAAGGTGAATAGATGGCACTGATTATATTGGTTACTAGATTAGCTGCAGGGATGATTTTGGATCCCTGTCTTCCATTTAAATGACAGTTATGAGTATAGTCACCAAAGCCAGACTCAGTACATTACATCATGCATATTAATCATCTCTTTTCGTAACTAGGTTTTCTGGAGCAATGGTATATGTTTACCACTGTGAGAATGTTCTTTGAAGGTGGTAAGGGACCTCGTTTCTATTCTTGTTATTTCTACATTTATATTGAGATTGCAGACAATAAAAAATCATGAAGGGGGAGTTAGCATTTTTGCAAGCTCTACTTACAATCCTTCTCTCTCCTTCCCTCTCTCTCTCTCTTTCCCTCCCACCTTTTAATAAGTGGGCAATGTTCTCAATATGACCAACCCGTTTATCTCAGGTGAGGCTATTTACAAAATTTTATAGAATATTTAGTTGAGACTGAGTTTTTGCATTTGCACAAGAGGACATCCTTGGGCTCTGTGCCCATCCCCCAGGTCCTGGTGCAGCTCTGGAATTTCTGCTCCCATCTGAAAAGAGTCAGGTTTGAGGCTCAATTTCCTTGTTTCTTTCCAGGTAGTGCTTGGGCAGGATTGGTGGGAGGAGGGCCACACAAATATTCACTCAATTGAGTTTCAGAAGAACTCCAGGGATTTGTAACATCACAATAAAATGAACGTTGGGATGAAGAGGTTTGCCAAACTGTAAAAACTGCTATGAAACAGTCCTTTCTTTGGACTTAAGACATGAGGCTTTGTCATTTGTTGATTGTTGCTAGTGAATGTTTGGTATTGCTTTGCTTTAAACATCTTGAATAGATTTTTGGGTAGAGCAAGTTTTGTCAAGTGATTTTATCTGCCAAAATAATATTGAATTTTTGTTCTATTTTTTTGGAAATTCTCAAAAAAATAGAACAAAAATTCAATACTATTTTGGCAGATAAAATCTGTTTATTTAAGGGCATAAAATTCTGTTTATTTAAGGGCATCCAGAGGTTCTAGATTTTAAGGTTATAAAAGTTCAGAGGCACTTGGGTGGCTCAGTTGGTTAGACCTCCAACTTCGGCTCAGTTCATGACCTCCAGAGTCATGAGATTGAGAGCCACCTGGGGCTCTGCACTGGGCATGGAGGCTGCTTAAAATTCTCTCTCTCCCTCTGCCACACCCCTCACACTCCTGCATGTACAGCCTCTCTGTCTCCCAAGAAAATAAAAATAATTTTAACTTTCTATGACATTAAATCCTTGACCAGTCTAGGGTTGATTTTTATATGGATCACCTAAACATCCAATTTCATCAGCCACTATGTACATAATCACTATCTCTAGATACCTTGAATAGGCCATTTTTGCATGCCTGTCCTAGCATGCCATTTCTGTCATACACTATGTCCTATACATTCGTGGGTCTTTTCTTGAGGTCCTATTCCGTTCCATTGATGTACACCATATTGCCTCAGTAACTCCAGCTTTCTAAGTTTCATTATCTGGTAGCATTATTCTTTTCAAAAGTGTCTATGTTATTCTTTATAATTTGCATTTTTTGTTTATTTTTTTATTTATTTTTTGGGGGGATAAGATAATTTTATTTTATAAATATACATTACTATATTGCTGTAAATACTGTGATCAGGAAAGTCATTGAAACAAAAATTCTAAAAACGTAAATGCTTTAAAAAGATGTACACATGAAGTCACTGCTTTAGAAATATATTGAAAGGAAATTATATGAAGAAGCAAATTTAACAAATTTATCTGAAAACAGGTATTTATGTGTGATTATTTATCTGAGTCTGTTTCTATGGTAGAAATTTATCAGTGAATCTCTGCGTGTGTGTGTGTGTGTACGTTTCTATGTCTTTTTTTTATATTAATATTTTTTATTATATTGTTAGTCACCGTACAGTACATCCCTGGTTTTTGATGTAAAGTTCCATGATTCATTACTTGCATATAACACCCAGTGCTCCAAATGTCTTAACTTTTCACCTTTTAAGAGTAGGTACATTGTAATTCTTATTACATATTCTATCATTATGGCATTTCCCTTTTATTCTTAATTTTTTATAGCTTTTGTCCATTTTAAATGGTATTAATTCTTCGTCTGTTAAAATGCTCCATTTTTTTTTCTAATTCAGTTGGATAATGTGATCAATTCTAATTACAGAATTTCCAAAATTAAACCATCCAGCCAAACATGGGATCAGTGCAGCTTGGGCAACTGTGCTGTAATTCTTACACACTTTTTAAATTGATATCAGTGACATAGTAATATTTGTAGGGGATATATTAAGCCTGAATATATTGTGCGTTTCTTTTATTATTATATCTTTCTTTTTTAAATCATGATTTTGTCTCCTAGCATGAGTTACAGTGGGGTTCTCAATTTTTCAGTCTGAAATAGTTAGTAAAAAAATATGGACAATTTCTTTTTCCATGAAATTTTGGGACACCTGCCTTTAAAAACAATCTGAAGGAGAAAGGAGTTGGAAAAGTAAAGATCGACAAAGTGAAATCTTTAAATAAAATGTGTTAACAGAAAACATTTCATGTATACTTGATGGAAGATGAAATAAAGGTGTAAGAATAGTATTCAAATTAAAATATGGTAAATGTACTTCATTTCTCTCAATGCCATGTCGAGTTTGTGTTATCTGGATCAAATAAGCATTTGTCCTGTCCATGTACATTTAAAAAGATAAAATTTAAGTACTTTAAATCATGCTGCATCTCCTTTCCCTTGTTCCCTTTTACTCTGTCTTTCATTCTTGCACTTCATGCAATATTATTTGCCAGCCTTTAAGACATTTGAGATAGTATCCCCTACTTTGGAGTGATATTTCTCTTTGTTGGATAAGTGTATTTATGGCTGTATGCTGGATGATTTTAGATAATACATTAACAAATACAGTCTAATTTTTACTTGTCTTAGAATGTGGCAGAAAGTATAACTACAACATTAAACACAGCATTTCAGATAATTAGTACTAAGGTCAGAGCAAATGTGAGAATGTAATGAATTCCTTTTTATATTGAATAACTTGTAGATGCAGGCCTTACTTGGTGTGCAACGTATCAAAAATCAGAAACTGAAAAAAATCCACATATAAGAGCTAAATATTCAGGTACACTATTCTAGAGAAAATAAAATTTATTTATGTGCATTAGAGTAGGCATGTTGGGGATGTCTGCAAGATTGCTAAATTATTATGTCAACATAAAAAAATTAAACAATATTTAAAACTCATAAAAGCATAGTGAAATGATAACAAAATTTAATAAACAAAATGGGTAATGGACTGGGAATACCATTAGATATGGAGAGTTCTAATGAAAAATGCAAAGCAAAGTCTATTCAATGAGTGAATCATGGTTTACATGGAGATTGGAAGTAAAGTTGCAAGGGCAAGAAGCAGAGGGTTATTATTTTTATTATAATTCCTTCTAAAGTATGATATATTTAAGCAATTATATGTATTTTAAGGGAACAGCATTTTAAAATATATCAAAATTCCAAGCCAGCGTCTGGCACAAAAAATAAAATGGCTACCATGTACCGTAGGTTGTAACACTTTTTAAATTTGGTTTGAGGTTCAGTGATGGAGATGAGACTTATTTTAAATTAACCCATGTAAAACATTAGATTTATCTTATCCATAATGACTTTGCCTCCTGAAATGTCAGCAGATGTTGTCTCCTGAAACCCAATGACTCTTGTGATGGTTGTTCCCACAGCAATTTTCCTTAACGGCCTGGATGAACAAACAAAATCTAACAATGCTAACAGAGTTCATCCTAATGGGACTCGCAGACCGTCTTGAGCTGCAGGCTCCCTTCTTCGGGCTCTTTCTCATCATCTACACAGTCTCAGTGGTGGGCAACCTGGGCATGATCACCCTCACCAAGGTGGACTCCAGGCTCCAAACACCCATGTACTTCTTCCTCAGACACCTGGCTTTCATTGATCTTGGTTATTCATCAGCTGTGGGACCCAAAATGCTGGTAAATTTTGTAGCTAATCAAAACACAATCCCCTATAACTGGTGTGCTACACAGCTGGCTTTCTTCATCTTGTTCATCATCAGTGAGCTTTTCGTTCTGTCGGCAATGGCCTATGACCGCTATGTGGCCATCTGTAACCCTCTGCTCCACACGATTGTTATGTCACAAAGGGTGTGCTGGGTGCTGGTAACAGTCCCCTATCTCTACAGTGCCTTTCTTTCTCTGACAACCACCATAAAGATTTTTATGTCATCCTTCTGTGGCCATAATGTCATTAGACATTTTTACTGTGACAGTCTTCCCTTGTTAACTTTGCTATGCTCAAGCTCACGTGATATTGAGTTGATCATACTGATCTTTTCAGCATTCAATTTGGTTTCCTCCCTTATGATAGTGCTTATGTCCTACATCCTGATCTTAATGGCCATCCTCAGGATGAATTCTGCAGAGGGCAGGCACAAGGCCTTCTCCACCTGTGGATCCCACCTGACGGTAGTCGTCGTGTTATACACAACACTATTCTTCATGTACGTGCAGCCCAAATCCAGTCATTCCTTTGATACTGATAAAATTGCCTCTGCGTTTTACACTTTGATCATCCCCATGCTGAATCCCGTGATCTACAGCTTGAGGAACAAAGAGGTAAAAGGTGCCCTGCATAGACTATGGGAAAATTGGCAGAAACTGCCTATGTAGAATTCAATATAGACTGTGTATACAATAAATTATGTTATAGACTACTGTTTATTATATGACATAGGCCTTTGAGAGGAGTAATATGTAAAAGCCATGGGCAACTAGAAATGTTTTTCCTGTTTTCAACTTATAGGTATTCCCGTAGTGATCATCTTCCTGGTATCAATTTTTATTTGTCCTTAAGTGTGACTGTAAGGGACTGGAGTCCAGACTTCTTTTCTCACATTTCCAATACTTATGTTACAATCTAAGGGAAGTCTGTTCTAATACATCTGCCATTAAATAATTTTTAAAGTCTTCCTAGTATCTTTCATTGAATGTATTTTGTGGACTAGGCACCATTTTAAGACTAGTGCCCATCACATTGGTACACTGATATAAGATAGCATATTGGGTTTTTTTGTGTGTGCTGGGCATATATACATCAATAAATAATCAACCATATCTGTCTTAATGACACTTTAACTGTATCTCCTTTGGTGGGTGGCATTTCAGATTTGTAATGTTATGATATATGAACATGTATATGCATGGGAAAACAGAGAACAAAGTTTGATTATTTTCAAGTGTCATAAATATGTACACTAAAAATTCCAAAGACTTTGCACTGAAACATTAGAAATAATAAGTGAATTTTGCAAGATTAGTGGACATGGTATCAGCATATTAAAGATCAGTTATTTTGCTATCCACCAACAAAAATAGGTAAAATTGAAATTTTAAACTATCAATTATACTAGATAATATCTATATAATACTTAGGGAAAAATCTAATGAACAATTTGCGTGATTTCATTGCTAGACACAACAACAAACATTACTGAGTTATTGAAGGAGAGATCAATGTTAATATACCAGGTCATTGGTTGGAAGATACAAACGTGATGAGGCCAGTTCTCCCTAAATTTTCCTGTAGATTTAATGCAGTAGCAATCAAAATTCCAATAGTATTTTTTAATTCTTTTTGTTTGTTTTTTTATCATTTTTTAAAATTTTTTATTATGTTATGTTAGTCACCATACAGTACATCCTTAGTTTTTGATGTAGTGTTCCATGATTCATTGTTTGCGAGTATTTTTTAATTCTTAAGTTGATACCAAAAGTTATGCAGAAATGCAAAGGATTCGCTATAGCCAGGGCAATATCTTAGAGGAAGAAAGATTTCAGAGGACTTCCAATAACAGATATCAATTCCTTCAATGAAGTGAGATTATTTTTTTTTAAATACGTCATTAGGGCACATATTTACAGAGATCAAGAATATAAAAATGAAGTCCAAAATAGACCCACATGTGTAATTCCACTTGTTTTAAAACAAAAACCCTACTGCAATATAGTGGGGAAAATCGGTTTTCTCAGTAAATCAACCTCGTTCAATTAGGTTCCTATATAAAACATGAATCTTGGTCATTTATACACTACATGTAAATATTAATTGAGATGTGTTATGAATGAGAATGTGAAAGCTGAAACCAAAAGGTTTGTTAAAGTGAAATATTTTCATGACTTGGGATCAACAAAGATTCCTTAAGCAGGATGCATAATAATAATAATAATAATAATAATAGAGAAATAATACTCTCTACAATGAAAATTTGTATTAATGAAAAAACACCACAAGAACTTGAAAAAATCCAGAGGGACCACATTTGAAATACACACACCCTTCCAAAGTAATTTGTAAAACAAAATGAAACAAAACAAAACAACAAACTGCCTAACTCCTAGAATGAAGATGATCAAGAAAGTCAATTTATTGGGAGGGAAAAAATAAGGTGGGGGCAGGGGCAGAACACCTCAAGGAACACTTCACAAAAGAAGATATCAAAACAGCCAAAAGTACATAAATGTGTTCCAAAAATTGAACAATTTTTTAGATAAATGTAAGTGAAGACTATATACTGTGATATCATTACACACTCACCAGAATAGCTAAAATTCAAAGTTTGTTTGAACAATAATTCAAAGTATAGGTAAGAATGTGGAACACTATAATTCTTTTACTTGTATCAGGGAGAGTACATTGCTATAAAAACTTAGGAAAAATAAGGGAATAATTACTAAAGTTTAATATGCGTATATTCTATGATGCAGTGATTCCATTCCTGTGTAATTATGTCCACTGGAGAATAAGTAATAGAATGTTTGTGGCAGATGTAATCATCATAGGTGTTAAAGGCTTATCAAGGGTAGAATGGTTGAATATGTGATAGCATATTCAAAATATATATTCTACACAGCCATTTTTATTTTTTGATGAATGTTATAATTAAATACATAGGGAAATATATAACTTATTAGAAATAATAAGTGAATTTAGCAAATTTGCTGGATACAAATAAATTTAGTAAAATCAACTTTATTTTCACATGCCACCCACAATGATTAGAAAATAAAATTGAAGGAAAGGTAACATTTATGAAACCATTAAAAAAAGAAACTTAATTTTGGAATAAATCTAATAAAAAATTCCTAAGGTCTCAGTAATAATATGTACAAAACTTTAATAAGACATTTATAAAAGATAAATCAATAAAAATGTATACCAAACATGTCCATGGAATGGAAGACTTACTATTGTGACAATGTGCAATATCTTTCAATATTCAATATTTCAATATAATCTCAACAGGAATCCTTTCTTCTTCTGCCCTCCCTCCCTCCTTCCTTCCTCCTTCCATCTTTACCCTTTCCTTTTAGAACTTCAGAAGCCAATTGTAAAATTTTGTTTGTTTGGTTTTCTCTTTTAGTGGGCATCTCCCTTGCCTGGTATTTTACTTTTCAACTTTAAATCATATTCATTTTATACCCATCAGATAGGTAGCCATTCAGCATCCTTTTTTTTTTAATTTAAATTCAATTTAATTAACATATAGTGTATTATTAGTTTCAGGGATAGAGTTTAGTGATTCATCAGTTGTATATAACACCCAGTGCTCATTCCAGCAATTGCCCTCCTTAATGCCCATCACCCAGTTCAACCCTCACTTTATTTCCAATAGTTAAGAGTCTCTTACAGTTTATCTCCCTTTCCTTCCCTTCTCCTATGTTCATCTGTTTTGTTTCTTAAATTCCCCATATGAGTGAAATCATGCAATATTTGTCTTTCTCTGACTGACTTATTTCACTTAGCATAATACCTTCTAGTTCCATCCACGTCATTGCCAATGGCAAGATTTCATTCTTTTTGATGGCTGAGTAATATATATATCATCTTCTTTATCCACTATCTGTCGATGGACATCTGGGCTCTTACCATATTTTGGCGATTGTGGACATTGCTGCTATAAACATTGGGTGCAGGTGCCCCTTCAGATCACTATGTTTGTATCCTTTGGATAAATGCCTGATAGTCCAATTGCTGGGTCATAGGGTAGCTCTATTTTTAACTTTTTGAGGAACCTCCATACTGTTTCCCAGAGTGGCTGCACCAGTTTGCATTCCCACCAACAGTGTAAGAGGGTTCCCCTTTTTCCATATCCTCGCCAACATCTGTTGTTTCCTGAGTTGTTAATTTTAACCATTTTGACTGGTGTGAGGTGGTATCTCATTGTCATTTTGATTTCTATTTCCCTAATGCCAGGTGATGTGGAACATTTTTTCTCCTGTCTGTGGCATTTGTATGTCTTCTTCAGAGAAATGTTTGTTCTTGTCTTCTGCCCATTTCTTGACTGGAGTTTTTGTTTTTGGGGTTGGGCAAAACAACATAAATAGGTGATGGGGATTAAGACAGCACTTGGGATGAGTCCTGGGTGTTGTATGGAAGTGTTGAATCATTATATTGTAGACCTAAAACTAATATTACACTGTATGTTAACTAACTGGAATTTTTAATTTCTAAAAGATTTTATTTGTTTATTTGAGAGAAAGAGAGTAGGGGGGAAGGGAGAAGAAGAGGGAGAATCTCGAGCAGACTCCCTGCTGATCATGGAGCCCAACCAAGAGCTAGATCTTAGGACCCTGAGATCATGACCTGACTTGAAATCAAGAGTCAGATGCTTAAACAACTGAGCCACCCAGGTGCCCCTAAATAACTGGAAGTTAAATAAGAAAGAAAGAAAGAAAGAAAGAAAGAAAGAAAGAAAGAAAGAAAGAAAGAAAGAAAAAGGCAAAATACCAAAAATATCAAAGGTAATCTTGAAGAAAGAGAATAAAGTTGCAAGAGTTGTAATCCCAGATATCATGAGCTATTATAAAGCTATGGTAATTAAGAAAACATTTTCTTGTGGACAGATAGACTAATTTATGGAATAGAATAGTAACTCCAGAAACAGACCCACAATATACTGTTGCCTAACTTAGGATAGAGACATCACTATTTCCCAAAAGAGAAAGAACAATCTTTTCAATAAGTGCTGTTAAATTATTTGTATATTTATTTGAGAAAAACTGAATCTGGACACCTATGCAGACCTTATCAGAATCGCTTCTACTTGATTTAAAGATCTAAATGTGAAATGCAAATAAACATTTTAGATGGAAACATAATGGGACGTCTTTGTGGATTAGAATATGTAAATTTTAAACAAAACACAGAAAACAATAATTTTGTAAGATTAAAATGATTCATTGAACTATTTTAAGAATTCCGTTCATTAAATTAATAACGTGGAAAGGAAAGTTTCATAGCAGGAGAGAATATTTTTATCAGACCTATGTAGTCAGACATACATAAATGAAAAAGGACTCATGCAAAATATAAAAATAACTCTTACGAATCAATAAATAGTTGACATGATATACAATACAAAGATGACAAAAGACATGAAAAAAATACCTTTGAAACCAAATTTATAAATACTTCTGAAACAAATGAAAAGGTGTTTGATTTCATTCAGTCCAAGGATAATGCCAACTAAACCACTTAGATACGCATACACACCATCTAGAAGGCCAGAAAGAAAGTGATGTAAAATACCAAATCCTGATGAGAATGTTGAGCAATTGTAAAACCGTGCACTGCTACTAGGAACGCACATTGATACAACCATTCTGGAAATGCATTTGGTAGTACTTATTAATGCTGAAAATGCATATCCTATGGCTCAGCTATTTCAGGGTAAGAAATATACAGAAATAGAAACATATTCAAGATTAAGTCAATCTTGCTGTAGACACAAAGAGTGTGGGAGTAGCCATCTTTAATTACCATTGTTAGGAGACTTCTGCGTTTCTCGGGATAATATTTTTTATAATCTGTAAATGATTCTCTTTTATAAATACATGATAAAATTCAATTTTTATTATTTCATAAGGATTCAGGATATGAAAAAGAAAACTTTATGTTTATCAAAACATGAGATGAAATAGAATGTTTGTAATATCACCAGTCATAAAACCTAAAAATTGAAAGCAGTTCTGATATTTAACAATAAATTAGTGAATAACTAATTTGTGATATATTCATAAAATGCAGTTGTATACAGACATGAGAATGAGCAATCTACAATGACCATAAGAGTATATTAACTGAAAGAACCCAGACACAAAAAAATAGTATGTATAAGATTTCTTTTATATAAAGTAACATAAATGGTGAAAATAATTTATGCTGTTAAAAAACAGAATAACAGTTATCTGTGTGTGTGTGTGTACTTGCATGTGTGTCTATAAGGGGGGCAGTTCACTGTAGAAAGGAGAATGAAGGATCTTCTGGGGTCCTGATAATGTTTTATTCTATTTTTGCTATTGTCATTGCTGTTTAATCTGGATTCCAATTACACAATGTGTTACATTTGTTAAATTTATTTATGATGAATACATTTATCAATATGTATATTATACCTCAATAATAAGTTTAAAACACCACAAATAAGGGGAAAATGGCTACACATATATTATTTCCCCTTGTGAATTTTTAAAAGGATGCAATAAGCATCATTCAAACATTCCTACATTATGTCTTCAGCCATGAAATCCTAAAAAGCCATTGTATCAACAGGAGACAATTACGGGTTGGGAGAAAAATGAAAATACCTATCCTACAGATAGTGTTTTGATTCCAGATCTCTGGGTTAGAGTAGGAAGACTCAATCAAGAGATACTGTGTGGAGGGGTGCCTGGGTGGCACAGCGGTTAAGCGTCTGCCTTCAGCTCAGGGCGTGATCCCGGCGTTCTGGGATCGAGTCCCACATCAGGCTCCTCCGTTATGAGCCTGCTTCTTCCTCTCCCACTCCCCCTGCTTGTGTTCCCCCTCTCGCTGGCTGTCTCTATCTCTGTCAAATAAATAAATAAAATCTTTAAAAAAAAAAAAAGAGATACTGTGTGGAAAGTTATCTACAGAACTTTATTTGTAGGGGGATGTAAAGATGCCCTGTATAATTAGCAGATATACCACGGTTCATTTTTAACCTCCAGGCTTAATTAACTTGTATTTTTTCTCCTGAGGGAGAGCCTAAAAGGCAAACAGATACACATAAATCCTTCTCACTGGGTTGTGTCAGGAACGCATGGGAGCACAGAGAGATGCCTCCTCAGACGTGAGTGGACTGCACCTGTCTCTGTGACTAACTCAGACCAGTGACTCTTCAGGACCCCATTAGGATCTGATACCTCCTTCAATGATTTAGCCACCTCCTTAACGATCTGCTTTGATAACCGAGGTTTCTGGGTAAATACAAGGTTGTAAACATCTTTATTATAGTTTTTGGTGAAAGCTAGACATTTGTTATGAGGCAGCAAGTTATAATTTTCCTTTTATAAATAAATAAATTACCATCCTAGGGGTGTCTGGGTGACTCGGTCCATAGGCATCTGCCTTCAGCTCAGATCATGATACCAGGGTCCTGGGATGGAGCCCCACATTGGGCTCCCTGCTCAGCAGGGAGTCTGCTTCTCCCTCTGCCTTTCCCCCCCGGCTTGTGCTCTCTCTCACTCTCTCAAATAAATAAATAAATAAAATATCTAAAAAAATAACCATTCTATGGGGTGTGAGGTGGTGTCTCGTAGTTTTGATCTGCATTTTTCTAATGACTAATGGTGTTGAACCTTTCTTCATGTGCTTATTGGCCATTTGTATATCTTCTGTGAGAAATGTCTGTTCAAGCCTTTAGCCTGTTTTCTAATTTGGGTTGTTTGGTTTTTTTGCTATTGAATTGAAGAATCTTTTATATATTCTATATAATAGAGCTTTACAGGATATGTGATTTGCAATCTCCTCCATTGTGTGGGTCATCTTTTCATTCTTTGGTAGTGTTCTCTGATACACAAAAGTTTGTCTGTTTTTCATTTTGTTTTTTTTTTTTTTTAATTTTGATTATGTCCATTTATCTATTTTTACTTTTGCTGTTTGTGCTTTTGGTGTCATATCTAAGAAAGCTGTAAGGAGTTCAGCTGGGAGAGAGAGAATTGAGCTGCCAGGTGTTGGAACAGCAAATGTAAAACAACAGGCCATAAATGCAAGATTTCAGCCTTTATTCACTTTCTACAATGGTCATCTTAGTCATATGTCAAGCAAGTTAATGATTATTTTTATATTTATTCCCAGTGTAGGTTTCCCAAATGGCCTGCACAGAGAAACACAACCTAACGAGATGGAAAGAATTCATTCTACTGGGAATCACAGGACCCCCTGAGCTTCAGGCTCCATTGTTTGGACTCTTCCTCACTGTTTACCTGGTCTCGGTGGTGGGTAACCTGAGCTTGATCATCCTCACCAAGATAGACTCTGGACTACAAACACCCATGTACTTCTTCCTCAGACACCTGGCTCTCACTGATCTGGGTTATTCAACAGCTGTGGGACCCAACATGCTGGTAAACTTTGCTGTAGATCGGCCTACCATCTCTTATAACTGGTGTGCTACCCAACTCACTTTCTTCAGTATGTTTATTACTAGTGAAATTTTCATTTTGTCAGCAATGGCCTATGACCGCTATGTGGCCATCTGTAACCCTCTGCTCTACACAGTCATCATGTCACATAGATTATGTCAGTTGCTGGTGGCAATCCCCTATCTATACAGCATCCTTTTGTCTTTGCTGACCATTATAAAAATTTTCCTTTCATCGTTTGGTGGCTATAATGTCATCAGACATTTCTACTGTGATAGTCTCCCATTGATAGCTTTGCTCTGCTCAGGCACACATGAAATTAAGTTGATAATTCTGATCTTTTCAGCTTTTAATTTGGTGTCATCTCTTCTGATAGTCCTTGTGTCTTACATTCTGATACTTGTTGCTGTGCTCAGGATGAACTCTACAGAGGGCAGGCACAAGGCTTTCTCCACCTGTGGATCCCATCTGACAGTGATAGTCATATTTTACGGTACTCTATTTTTTATGTATGTGCAGCCCAAATCGAGTCATTCATTTGATACTGATAAAATAGCCTCCTTATTCTACACTTTGGTTATCCCCATGCTGAATCCCATGATCTACAGCTTGAGGAACAAAGAGGTGAAAAATGCCCTGTATAGGGCCTGCAGAATGTTTGCAAATGTTCTATTTAAAATTCACTGTAGGATACACAAACAAATAACTATGTATTAGGCAATGTATATTATAATTAACTTTGCTGTAGTCTTGCTTCCAAGGGATGGGCAAGAATCAATGTTTGATAAGCATAGAAGTATAGAAAATTATTCATTATTTTCAAATTCAAATGAGGATAATCACCAACAGATTGTTTCATCTTTCTCACACTTCAGATACTAACCTAATTTAGTTTCAATTCCAGGTCTAGTGCCATTCCTACATGTTCTCGCACTACCCTATTTGTCTGTCTCTTCCACTAAACACTTCTTTTTATAAAACCTGGGAGTCTGTATATCCCTTTCACAACCTTATCTATAACTGTCTAGCATAGTAAAAGTCCCACATAAAGAAGGTACCTGATAGATATTATATGAATGGATTGATCAAGGAAATAAACATATATTATGAAGTTGAACAACCAAAATCCTTCCTTTATGGGGCTTACAGAAAATAGCGTAAGAAGTGGTCTGCACATTGTATGACACTGCATACTCCTTAAACTATATTGACTGAAATTATCTACAACCCATGTCTTAGAAGGTTTTTATATGAATTACAGGGCTCTGCTCAAAGGGAGCTATAGTGTAAAGCTTTGGACTTCACGTTGACAAGAATATCAAGTAACCCTTTAAAAAAAAATGGAGAAGTGGTCTGTACAGTGGGATGGATTGAAATGAGCAATATGAAAATGAGATCGAACAAGTAACTAGGATGGGGGTCACCTTTCAATTAAGGTTGTCAGGGAGCACTCTGCAAAGATGGCATTGAAACAAACACTTGAGGAGCTGAGTGAGTAGACTCTGGCTACCTAGTGGAAGTCTGTTCCACGGGGACAGAGCTGACATAGCAGCAGTTCTCCATGCCTCATGTGCTGAAGAACACCAGAGTCAAAGGTGGTGGGAGCGTAAACATGATTAGGAAATAAAAGAGACATAATGAACTTGTAACATAGAATTTGATCTTGTAGGGCTATATAGACCATTGTAAAACTTGCCTTGTATTCTGAATGATAATAAAGCTTTTGGAGGATTTTGAGCTAAGGAGTGGCTTGATCGATCTTTGATTAAGGGACAGCTATGATTGCTGTGGAAATAATGGATGGCAGACTCAAAGAATAGAAATTGAAAATTCTTAGGGATTAATCATGATACATTTGAGAGAGAATAGAGATTTAATCCAGGACAAGAACAGTCAGAAGATAGAAGTGATTAAATTCTTAACATATTTTTAAGAAAATCTCTATTTCTTCGCATTTATGTAGGGTATAAGAGGCATAAAAAGGGAAATAATTATTTAAGAAGAATGAAAAGACTAGTTCCAGGGCTCATCTTAAGATATGCTGAATACTGTTTTCTGCTTTCAATTAATATGGCCTTAACTTCCCATTAAAACAAGAAGAAGGAAAAAAAAGCACCAAACCAAACAAAAGCAGAGACAAGATATATGAAACAAGTTGTCACAACATTGAAATCAAGCAACAAAGTCTAGTTTCCCTGATGGATGAGGAACAAATGAGGTGAATCCTATGATTGATTGCTTTACCTGCCTGATGAGTTGAAAACACAAATCTGAGAGTCCAGTAAGACTATGGTAGCTCAATTTTGCAAGACATAGTGCCAACACTAGGAGAGCTGTACAGAGAACGAACACTGGATCTCTGCAGAAAGTCTTCCTCAATTATTGTGCAGATTAGTGATCAGTGCATGCAAGAGGAAACCATCCAGGTGAGAGAAAGAATCGTCTAAGAAGATGAAAGGCAACGGTTTCCGGAACTCAAACAGAGGTAGAAATTGTGCCAATGTATTGCAGAGGGAGTAGAAAACCTCATAGTTTATAGGGCTTTCGGTAGAGTACTCAAGGAGGTCTTCCTTCAGTAAGTGGAATAATTAGCCCTAAATTGCTTGCTGCTCTGGTCCCACCTAAGAAGTTATAAAAACAGTATCTGAAAGAATTAAACTATTTCCAAATAACTATATCCTAGAACAAAATTCAAGGAATATTTTTTAAATATAAATTAATCCAGTATCCATCAAGAAAGGTTCACAATAAATGAAAGACATTCTATAGTTATCAGGCATACAAAGAAGCAGGAATACATGATCTATAATGAATAGAATAGACAATCAATGGAAACTGATCAAGAACTTGCACATATGTTTGAAATAGCAAACAAGGGCAAAAAACTGTTATTGTATATCATATTTTCAAAAAGGTAACTAGAGACATGAAGGCATTAAAAAATGAATCTCAACTTCTAGAGATAAAAAGTACCATGTTCAAGGTGAAAGATAAATGGGATTGTATTTACAGCAGATTAGACATCACAGAAATAACGATTAGTGAGTCTATAGAGACAGCAATAAAAAGTATCAAAATGAAACACAGGGAGTGAAATGACCCAAAAACATAAAAAGAATTATAATAAACTGGGAGACAGTTTCAAGCAGCCAAGTATGCATACAACTGATTTCCCCAAAGAAAAATGTCATTAGAATTAATTGAAGAAAATACAGGTAAAAAATAATCAAACATGATAAAAATTAAAAGACCTCAGATTCAAGAAGATTAACAAACCCCCGATACAAGAAACACATAGACAACTACCTGAAGGCACCTCACCATCAAATTTCTCGAAGCCAGTGATAAATAAAACATTTAGCAGTGAAAAAGCAAAGACACTTTATATACAGAGGAATAAAGATAATGGATTTATCATCAGAAGCACTGCAAGTGAGAAGACAATGGAGCATCATCATTAAAATATTGAAACAAAATAACTGTCAACTGAGAATTTTGTACCCAGAAAGTATAGTGATAAAAAATGGATTAGTGGTTGACAGGGATTAAGGACAAAGGAAGGAGGGAAGGGAAGAGGGGTGGCTATGAAGGAATGGCATAAGTGACCCATGTAGCGATGGAATAAGCCTGTCTGTTGATTGTTATGCTGATTACACATGTGTACGTCTGATTAAAACTGTATAGGTATGAAGGTATATATGTGTGTGTATATATACTGTGTGTGTGTGTATGTATATATATATACACACGTATATAGTTCAGTGCAAACACAAAAATGATCACACACAAAAAAACTGGTGACCTGAATAGGCAGAGTATTGTACCAATATTAATTTCATGATTTCCATGGTACAATCTGTATTGTACGATATTGATGCAAGTTGTTACCACGAGTGGACACTAAGTGAGATGCAGGAGCTCTGTACTCCTTTGCTCCAGCTTCTTATAATTTTGTAACTTTTTCAAAATAAAAAGTTAAATTAAATCCAAGTCTGTCTGAGACATTATGGGGTAGGATGAGGTAGCATGGAAATATTACATGGAGAGATACATACATACATACATATGTTAAAACTTATCAAATTTTATACTTTATATATGTGCAGTGTATTATTTTCAATGATACCTACCTAAGTTGTTTCACTTCATTACTAACCATGCCAAGAGATCAAACCAAAACCAAGGGAAAAGTTGGTAATACAAGCATATTTTAACTATTATCCAGTTAAGAGGGGTGCTGGGGTAGCTGTTGGTTAAGTGACCAGCTCTTGATTTTAGATCAGGTCATGATCTCAGGGTTGTGAGATCAAGCCCTTTGTCAGGCTCTGCATTCAACATGGAGTCTGCTTGAGATTCTCTCTCTTCTTCTCCTCTGCCCCGTCCCTTGTTCCCTCACTCCCCCTAAATTAATTAATTAATTAAATCTTTTTTAAAAAGTAGTATTCAGTTAACAGGAGAGAACATAATTCAGGCACCTGTCATAGATGTGAAGACCCAAGAACCTCATCTATTTGTTGGTACAAGAGGATATTGGTACTGGTACAACCAATCTGGAATATTTAACAAAATTAAATGAATTGTTTTCTCTTTCCAAGTGATCATTGTGCTGTGTGGGTGTTTATGTGTGGTCATATGCATACATGTAGATGGATCTCTATGTATATCAACACACACACACACACACACACACACACACACACACACACACACATCCAGAGACAGGTATGTGAAATGTGTACCATGGATAATTTTGTTTGCAACATATTTACATGGCGAGTCAAGGCTTTTCATGGAACTCTGTGTTGGACTAGCATTGCTGATAACTGAGGTTGGAGACAAGCACATACCAAGAATAGATCCATAAAATTCATTATATATTGTTGACTGTAATGAAGAAAGAAGCAAAAAGAAATCACAACATGAGAACATCACAAATAGGTGATGTGAGGTAAAATGCAGCTACACAATTTATAGCAAAATAACATAGCAAAACATATGCATATAAAATATTATATATTTGCAGAATATATTGATCTTGTACTATATACATCAAGTACAGTAGAGCAGGTGACGATGGAGAAAAAAATAATTGGAATGGATATTAGGCATGATGGAAAAACAAGAAATATTGAGCTCTAATACAGACAAATAAAATAAAAAAGAAGACCTAAACAGACAAGGAGAAGTTACTGTGAAAAAAGAATGAGAAATAAGAGTAACTAATTTCATTCTCTATAGCCAAAAAAAAAAAAAAGGAAAGAAAAAAAAGAAAAGAAAAGAAAGAAAGAAAGAAAGAAAGAAAGAAAGAAAGAAAGAAAGAAAAAGAAAGGACACAGCACCTTATATACACAGTATCTTATTACTTTTAGTTCATTTAAATGTTTATTTTTTTAAGATTTTATTTATTTATTTGAGAGGGGTGTGGGTGGGAGGAGCAGAGGGAATGGGACAAGCAGACCCTGCAGGGCACGCCAGGCCATGGGGGACTCGATCTCAGGACCCTGAAATCATGACCTGATCTGAGACCAAGAGTTGGATGCTTAACTGACTGAACCACCCAGGGGCCCCTCATTTAATCATTGAATAATGCAATAAGACAGTGCTTGAGGGGCGCCTGGGTGGCACAGCGGTTAAGCGCCTGCCTTCGGCTCAGGGCGTGATCCCGGCGTTATGGGATCGAGCCCCGCATCAGGCTCTTCCGCTGTGAGCCTGCTTCTTCCTCTCCCACTCCCCCTGCTTGTGTTCCCTCTCTCGCTCGCTGTTTCTATCTCTGTCAAATAAATAAATAAAATCTTAAAAAAAAAAAAAAAGACAGTGCTTGAATATGACCCCCTGTGTCATCTGAGGCGTCCATTGTGTCATCCATCTAAGGAGACCGTTGTAGAACTGCAGGAATACTGGAAAGCTTGGTGTATAGATAACATAAATTAATCCATTTCCTATATGTTTGTTTTGGTTAAGGTACTTCAGAGGAATAAAACCTAAAGGAGGTTATATATATATATATATATATATATATATATATATGCATATGTATGGATATATAATATTTTATATATGTAACATATTTTATACAATGTATTAATACATATATAATTATATATAATATATGATAATATAGGTTTGAGAGAGAGAGGGAGATATTTTAAGAAATTAACACATACGATTGTTGGGATTGGCAAGGCAAAATCTATGGAGTAGCCTAGGATTACAAGAGTTGGCACTGCAGTCTTGAGTACAAAAGGGGGGAACTAAGGTAGATTTTCTATATTTCAGTCAGAGCATAATTTGTTTGTCTTTGGGGGACCTCATCTTTTGTTCCATAAGGCTTTCAACTGATTGAATGAGGCCCACCTACATTCCAGAAGGTACATGGCTATACTCAAAGTCCATTAATTTGAATTTTAATCACATGTAAAAAATATCTTTATAACAACATCTGAACTAATTTTTGACTAAACAACTGGGCACCCTAGACTAGCCAACTGAATACATAAAATTAACCATCAAAGCAGGGGGAAGAAAGAGTTACTCAAAAGTAAGATGTATGAATGTAGTACACTAACAAAAAAACTTAATTCATTGGTGAATATAAATTGTTCTAGACAATTAATAAACCCTCCTTGCATTCTATTAAGCTTTCAAATGCTTTAGGGATGATTAAGAAATTGCTCGGCATATCCTCAGGGAGAGATTCAGAGGGCGAAAAGAATCCATAAATTGATCCCACATCTTCATATTATGAAGTACACGGGAAGCCAAGACAGAGGTCTCATCACAGGTAAACAGAGTATTTCATGTGCTGCTGTATTATGCCTATATCCAAATAGTTTTGGTGACATTTGCAAGGTCACACTTTTATTCCATGTCAAAGCATAGCAAAATATTCGGATTTCTGATTCACTTCTGCATCCTACTATTGCTAATGCATGACAGAGCAAGAGTGCTCTCCGTTCTCTTCACATTACTGTCCAAGTATTTTCACAAGGGCTAATAGGCATTTTTGAAATGTCGGGGACATATTGCTTATGTAAATGTATGTTTCATGTAAATACTTGATTATATAAACAATACAGGTCAGAACTGAGAGACCATAAACCCTAACTAAAGAGTCAGGAATAAAAAACAAAAAAAGAGAAATTATGGCAGAATTATGAAACTGTAACTAATCAGGTGCTTGTTTGATACCTAAATCCTCAGTCGTTTAGTGACTATATTTTTCTTATTTCCTTCTCAAAAATATTGAGAGTTATTTCAATCAACTTATTTATAAAGCTGGGGTTTTTTCTAATTCATAAGGAGTAAAAGGAGAAATTCCACCTCACATTGAGATGTGAAGAGCAATATTTGGAGGCTAGGATACTTTTAAGTGCCCAGTTTTGTGTTGACGGTACAAGGTACAGCACGTTCAATTTCCGGTGGAATCTGACAGGAAGCACAGATACTTTTCTTAAAGGGTGTAACTTTAAAAAACAATGATCTGATCATTGAAACATATAGTAAACTATCAAAAAGCAATTTGACGCTTTCCCTAGGTGTCTCAAACTGGAGAGAGAAACCCCTTCTCTCTCGCCTTATCTCACACAAAATCAGCACTTGTCATGTCATTTTTTCTTTCACCTCTCATCCTTGCACCTCAACACTTACATAGTTTCTTCTTCTGTTCATTTAAAACAGTTTTTCCTAACAGCTCAGGATTTCTGACATAAGAATGTGTGTACTTGGGTCTGGGGTAGTTTATCAGAAGCTGACAATCTTATCAGCAATGTTTTATGTGAGGTCAATGTGGATTTTCTAGAAACGTGTTTATTATTTAATGTTACAATGCTGTATTTTTCTGTTGCTTTCTTATAGCTCACTCACAGACTCCTGACACCTCTATTTAACTTGTATTCAAGATAAAACACTACCAGATGAGGTAACATGAAAGCTATTTACTATCTGATTACCCACAGGTTTTCCAATAACCCTGGATGGAAAAACACAATCTGACAGTGCTGAATGAATTCATTCTCATGGGGATCACACATCGTCCTGAGCTGCAGGCTCCATTATTTGGGCTCTTCCTCATCATCTATTTGATCTCAGTGGTGGGCAACCTGGGCATGATCATCCTCACTAAGGTGGACCCCAGGCTCCAAACACCCATGTACTTCTTCCTCAGACACCTGGCTTTCAGTGATCTTGGTTATTCGACAACTGTGGGACCAAAAATGTTAGTAAGTTTCATTGTGGAAGAAAACACGATTTCCTATTATTTGTGTGCCACACAGGGAGCTTTCTACATTATGTTCATTGTTAGTGAGCTGTTCATTCTGTCAGCAATGTCCTATGACCGCTACGTGGCCATCTGTAACCCTCTGCTCTACCCTGTCATCATGTCACAAAGGGTGTGTCATGTGCTGGTGGCCATCCCCTACCTCTACAGCACATTTGTGTCTCTTACAGTCACCGTGAGGATTTTTAATTCGCTCTTCTGTGGCTTCAATATTGTCAATCATTTCTACTGTGATTGTGTCCCCTTGCTATCTTTGCTCTGCTCAAATGCTCATGAAGTTGAATTGACAATTTTGATTTTCTCTGTTTTAAATTTGATTTCATCCCTTCTGATAGTTCTGGTGTCTTACCTGCTGATCCTGGTAGCCATCATCAGGATGAACTCAGCTGAGGGTCTGCACAAGGCTTTTTCCACCTGTGGGTCCCACCTGACAGTGGTCACAGTGTTCTATGGGACTTTGATATTCATGTATGTGCAACCTGAGTCCAGTCATTCCTTTGACACTGACAAAGTGGCGTCCGTATTTTACACCCTCGTTATCCCCATGCTGAATCCCTTGATCTATAGCTTGAGGAACAAAGATGTGAAATCTGCTTTACATAGGATACGGAAGAAATTATGCAATACCTTTCCTAACTTTATTGTACACTACGTGGTTCCTAAGAAATAGACTATCAACATAAGCATTTCTATATGTTCCTTCAGAGGGAAAAGCCAGCGTAAATGAGTTCAACATGTATCTAAAGATTGACATCTACGTACTCTAAATTTTTATTCACATTGTGAGTAAAAAATAAACATATTTTCCCTTCCTGAGGCAAAGAGATGCGTGATAAGCATAAAAACTGGGCAACATGTTAGCACAGTAGGGTGAGTGAGGAGACTAAAGGCTGTAACACCAAGCAAGGAGTGTGGGTACGCTGTGTGGGAGTAAAGAATAGCTGGTAGAGAAAGAGAGCTCAAATGACTTGCATTGTTATCAACTATCAGAATAAACGTTCCAGTGTCCATGTATGATGTGTATGTAGGTGTTTTTTCTGTAAGTACATCCTTTCTGATTAGCCGATGTGGCTTCTGTGGGGTGTCAAAAACACACTTGTTGGTAGCTTTAAGGAGGTTCAGGGTATTGCACTAACTTGAAGTCATCAGTCATCTGAATTTGCTCAAATATCTCCATTCCACAAGGGGTCTTTGTGCCCTGCTCTTTCCTCCTGAGTCCCATGACTTTCACAAAGGAGCCCTAGAGAGCCTATCAACTACCACACTTGGCATTTCAGCAATCCAGAAGATCGCACAACATCTCATCTTGTCTAAATCTTCCCGTTGCATGTAACAGCAGGTAGAACAATTGAATTAAGTTTCATGCAGTCTGCCATAGACCCCTACAGGATTTCTTATTTTTCCTACCAGCTTGATCTTGATTCTTAAATGCTTGTTTTTGTTCAATGGAGTTACTCCTTCTTATCTCTCTGAAAAACAAGGATAACTATTGTGTAAAAGGCACAGTCCAGGGGCTCCTGGGTGGCTCAGTTGGTTAAGCTTCTGCCTTTGGCTCATGTCATGATCATGATCCTGGCATGCTGGGATCCGGCCCCATGTCTGGCTCCCTGCTCAGCAGAGAGTCTGCTGCTACCTCTCCCTCTGCAGCTCCCCTCCTGCTCCTGTGCTCTCTCTCAAATAAATGAATGAATGAATGAATAAATAAATAAATAAATAAATAAATAAATATCTTTTAAAAATAACTCATATTCTAGTTGTTTCTGTATGCTTACATATGAAGTCTACTCTATCATAAATGAGGGTGTATCCTCTCTTTTTCCACAAATCTGGTTCAAATGAGTGTGCACTATATTTTTATTAGGATATATTGTTTGACTACATTGATTTGATGATCCTGCCTGAAGACAATAAAAGGAGAGGAGTCCATGACTTGGCCAGTGAACATGTGGCATGATATATAGCCATTTATATACTTAGTGTGCATTTGGGGCATACTTCCTACATAATCCTCCCAAATCCCCTTATTTTTTGTTTATTTTTATTATTTTTTAACATTCAGTAGACATATTTACATCACAGAGAGAAGGGACTGTTTTCTGAGTCCACCATTATGGAATGAAATTATCTGCAAAGTCAACAAAATTCAAATAAAAATAATTCATAAGAAAATACACATACACGCACACACACACACGCACACACATGTATATATCGTCATGTAAGCATAAATATTAAGAGGGCCTTTATGGTTTATTTTTTAATTATTAAGAAAAATTATATACCTAAGTATGACATATACATATATAAATATAAGAAAATGTTTTTTCTTAGATTCTATACATTAGACAGAGTTACAGTGAAATGTTAATAATATATGGATTTGCAAAAACCAAACCATGAATAAAAGGATCACGATATCCCACTCCTAAAATAAATATTCGAGTGTCTTTGATTAGCCCTCAGATATAAGCCAAAAAGAGAAAAATATGTATTAAGATTTATAAATTTTGATAATATAGTTCATTCACTTAAAAATTGGTCTCTATTTCATTATTAAGTAGATACATAGTTCAAATCAAAAAGTATTATATTTTTCAAAGAATATAATTATTGGAAATCAGGAACTGCTACTAGCATAAAAGGATCAAGACCTGAGCTGAGATCAAAAGTTGGATGCTTAACTGACTGAGCCACCCAGGCACCCCTCTTGTGCTTATTAATACAAGAGTATATTGGGATAATACATCTGAAATATTTTGGAAAATTAATGAATATATTTTACTCTCTCTTATTAAGAATGCACATATATAATTTTTATTTACTTATTTATTTTTATATACAATTTTTAATGGAACAAACTCAGGGGTGTTCATTGAGGCCCTACACTGTAATGTTGGCAATATGCAAGAGTTGGAAACAAAATATTTATCAATAAAATATTAAGTGAAATTCGTTAAATATATATCAGGGATTATAATACAAAATGAAGCAAAAAGTGTCCTATCATCTATACACAGCAAGTGAGAAAAGTGACTTCAATGCAGAATGAAATCTATAGAAAAATAACACACACACATTGTTCTATGTAAGTAAAATATTATATTGTTGCAGGGACAAATTGATAATCTAGGCATATATCAAGTACCACAGAGCATATTTCAAGGTGGAAAAAAAACATTGGAATGGGGTTGCACAGAAGGAAATAACTGAAGTGCTGCAATGTGAAATTGAGGAGAAAAAGTAAAGTCAAAGCAGCAGGAGTAACGAGTCAGCCATGGCAACGACGCAGTGAGGAGGATGCCTAGCTAGTTTCTGCTTTGGCGGGGAAAAAATATTGAAAACGACAATGAAAATCAAGGAAACACCATGTCACATGTGCCTAACGTATCATTTTTATTCCATTTACAATTTTAAAGTAAACTTATAGCACAGAATTTATCATTTCTCCGCCGCGTCACCCATTTGAGGAGACCAGTGTGGAAATAGGGACTCTGGAGGAGCCTGCTGGAAATATATGACGTTTCAATCAAGAGTCCTGGGAGGTGCCAAGGAAAAGTTAAATTAGAGTGAAAAATAGGAGTGACATAGACAATAAATAAATACTTCAACAGATGATGGATGGATAGATAATAGGTGATAGATGATAGGTAGGGAGATAATTAATTCACGGGTAAGTACAAATTGTCTCTGCTTAGGAATGGACAACCTCCAGGCATTTTTTTAACGCTCTCATACGCATTAACAATAGTAAACAAATTGCTCGCATCTCCCGAGGGAGAGTCTCAAAGGTGAAAAACATCCATAAATTGTTCTCAATATGCCATGTTAAGAAACACATTCGGGAGTCAGGACGGAGACTTCATTACAGGTAAAAATGAGAGAATACCTGTGTGGCGCCTGAAGCTACGAAATGCCCACAATGATTCAGTGATGCTCGTAAAGTTCCGCCCGAACTCCACGGCAAAGCCCAGGCGAAACGGGACCCTTCTGGTTCAGTTGGCTCTGCTTTCCAGCCACCCTGGTGCCTGAGAAAGAGTAGGACTTACCTCCTTTTCCTTTCTTGTGAATTTTTGGAACGTTTTCACGTGGAATGAGAGGCTAAATACTCCAGTGCATCTTTGAAACTTCGTTTTCATACTGTTCTAAAATACTTCTGTTTAATAGCAATCATTTTGTTTCAGAGAGAAGCCAAAACTGAGAGCAAAGGATGCACAGGTAAAGAAAATGATATTTTTTTAAGTGGCAAAATTTAAAAACTGACAGGTGTTTTCTCTCATTGTTAGGTCATTCCAAATGCTTATTCAGTGACTCCAGACACTTTTTGTGGTTCTCTTGAAAATAACTTCATATTTAATGACTATTTACATAATGGATTCATATAATTAGCACCTGATATCTTGATAAGGAGAAGAGGGGTTGCAACCTCCCGCTGAGGTGTGCAAAGCGCTATTTGACTATTAGAAGACACTTCAGGATCAAGCTCTATGGTAATGGAACAATAGTCACAATTTTCTTTATTTTCCAGTGGGTTCTGACAGATAGCAGGTATAATTATCGCAAAGCATGTATCTTAAAAAAATAAATATCTAATATTCAACAGAGATAGTAAACTATGGAAAAGCAATGTGATTCTTTTCACAGAAAAGATGAGAGGAAATCTTTCTATCTTTCTTCACCTCATAGAAAAATTGGTACTTAAAAAATGCTATTTAGGGGCACAGGGGTGGCTCAGGCTAAGCTTCTGAGTCTTGAATCAGCTCAGGTCATGATCTCAGGGTAGTGAGATCGAGCCCCGTTATGTGGCTCAGCTCACAGTTTAGAAATCTCTCTCTCCCTCTCTGTCTGCCCCTCCCCTGCTCGCTCCCTCTGAATCCCCCTAAAAAAAAAAAAAAAATCATTTAAAAATTTAAGAATTCAAATAATACTGGGTGTTATACTCAAACAATGAATCATGGAACACTACATCAAAAACTAAGGATGTACTGTACGGTGACTAACATAACATAATAAAAAAATTAATAACTTAAAAAAAATAAAACAAAGTTCTTAGTTTAAAAAATTTAAATAAATGAATAAAAGGATGACTAGTAATCCTTATAAAAATGATATTTATTTTTTTAGCTTTCCACGATTGGAAAGGAAGATGAAACAAAGCAGAAAGAAAAGAAACAAGGAAAACCCAAGATTCATACTGCTTTTCCATTGCACTTACTGTTTCTCTAACATAATCTACTGACACACATGATCGTCTTTCTAATATAAGAAAGGTGTGTGCATCAGAGCGTGCAGAATAGCAAGAGGTCACAAACTTATAAGTAAGTTCACAAGTGAATTTAAGTGGAAAGTACATATAATTACCTTGACATTTAAACTGGAATTGTATGTTTCCGTCTGCTTGTATACAGCTCGCTCAGAGACTTCGGTCTAGCAATTTGATTGCAGGCAGTAGCATTTCCTTTTACTGTAAACCAAAGCATTGATGCCCACAAGTTTTTATTTTTTACTTTTTAAATATCTTTTCAGATATTCTTTTTTTAAGACTTTCTTTATTTTTTTGAGAGAGAGAATGAGAGGGAGAGAGAGAAAGAGAGAGAGCACAAGCCAGGAGAGAGGCAGAGGGAGAGGGAGAGGAAGAGGGAGAGGGAGTTGCAGACTCCCCGCTGAGCTCCATCCCAGGACCCTGAGATCCTGACCTGAGCCAAAGGCAGATGCTGAACCAACTGAGCCACCCAGGTGCCCCCCCCCCAATTTTTGTAAACCAAAAATAATTCTCTTACCTTAGCATGCCATCCACCTCCCACTCTGGCATAGTTTTTATCTGTGTTTTTAGGATATTTAGATACATGGTATGTGATTATGTACTTGTTTATCTCCATTATGCGCTATTTCGTAGTTTGAAGGGGTTCCCGTGGACTTAATGTACAGAACGATTTCAGTCCCATCCAGGGATCCACATACACCTCACCTTTAGTGTATTTTATTGTGTCTCTATCGGATTGTGTATCACAGTGACTTTCAACTTTTTCTTTCTTTAAAGTATCATATCTTTTAATTCAAAGGGAATGTCTATGAACCTTCATTATGTGAAACCTCTGCTAGTAGCCTCTTTATCCTCCCAATTTCACCATGTTCCCTTAGTTTCTTGCTCGATAAATTGCATCTGATTTGTTATGTACAAGCTAGTTTATCTCTATTTTAATGAAAAGGCCACAAAGGCAAGAATAATATTTTAAGCAAATTTATATTAACATAGCTTATACTAAAACATTATTAAAATAGACAAGAAAATTAGAAGATAAGTAATCCAAAAAGTAGCAAATGATTGTTCAGTTAGTCATGTCATAGGGAGTGAGGTAAGGACTGGGACGAGTTGCATGTGTCACATCCTGCTTAACCGGGCCCTCACCGATTCACACGAGAGCCTTGACAAGGAACCGAAGTCACAGTCCAGAGAAGGTACAGGTATATAAGTAAAGAGAACAGAAGCATTTCTGGTAAGTTACTGTCACTATTAAACAAGCAAGCAAGGAAACAAACAAAAGCCCACAGTGTACTTGATTTTTGAGAACTATTTCCAGGTAACATAGAACATATGGAACTATTGAAATTTCATTTATCCTACCCAAAAAGCTCTTCAAGGAAATGTCTGTTTTATATATGAGAATGAAGAGTTTTAGAGAACTTACACGTTTTGCCCCAATTAACCCTTTGTATATACTATAAAATAGAGTACAGCAAAAACTGTATCTCCTGGTATGTTTTACCGTATAAGTAATTCCCACTATGATCTGTTATGCTTTTCTTATTCATACACCTGTCAAATATCTGTCAAGTATGTCAACTTTCCAGCCAATTTCAACTGTAGGCATATATTTCATAGAATTATGTTTTGAGGAGTGGGTATTATGCCTTTAGGGAATTCGTGACTTAAAATTTTTATTACATAATTGACATATGTATTAGGTCATATGATTGATGTATTTGATAAGTGTCATTTTGTGATTGTGTCATATAAATGATAGAATACTTTCAAGAATACTAAAACTATCACCCATTTATCTAATCCTGGAAGTTTTAACTTTTGTTATTTTTGCTTTAGAATCCATATTTATCAATCCATCTATGATCTATCATCTATCTATCTTCTATCTAACTATATCATCAGAATGTCTTAACTCTTACTGTTGTTATTCCTAGCTCAATATTTTTATGGCCTAGATATTTGATAGGATAAGATATTTAGCAGCTTAACAGGTGTCTAACCATTAGAAGTCAGTAGCATCCCAACTCCCAGTTGTGACAACTAAAATATCTCCACACATTGGAAAATATTCTTTTGGAGTAAAATGGCTCCAGTTGAGAATTACTCATCTATTTCCATTCTCTTTCTTTCTCTACCTATGATAGTAGTCTTTGTGGGGGATGGGTTTGTTTTCAAATATCCTAAACTAGAAAGTTTGGATGTATATTATTTATACCAGTTTGCCCTACTAAAACATCTCCCAGGAGTTAATGCGTGAAATCTACTGACTATGATGATGTATTTATCCAGAATAGATGTTCTAATAACCCTGGATGGAAAAACACAATCTGACAGTGCTGAATGAATTCATTCTCATGGGGATCACAGACCGTCCTGAGCTGCAGGCTCCATTATTTGGGCTGTTCCTCATCATCTATTTGATCTCAGTGGTGGGCAACCTGGGCATGATCATCCTCACCAAGGTGGACTCCAGGCTCCAAACACCCATGTACTTCTTCCTCAGACACCTGGCTTTCACTGATCTTGGTTATTCAACAACCATAGGACCCAAAATGTTAGTAAATTTTGTTGTGGACCAAAATACAATCTCTTATTGTTTTTGTGCTATACAACTGGCTTGCTTTCTTGTGTTCATCATTAGTGAGCTGTTCATTCTGTCGGCAATGTCCTATGACCGCTACGTGGCCATCTGTAACCCTCTGCTCTACCCTGTCATCATGTCACAAAGGGTGTGTCATGTGCTGGTGGTCATCCCCTACCTCTACAGCACATTTGTGTCTCTTCTAGTCACCGTCAAGATTTTTAGTTCATTCTTCTGTGGTTACAATGTCATCAGTCATTTCTACTGTGACAGTCTCCCCTTGTTAGCTTTGCTTTGCTCAAATACACATGAAATTGAACTGATTATTCTGATCTTAGCAGGCTTTAATTTGATTTTCTCCCTTCTGATAGTTCTGGTGTCTTACCTGCTGATCCTGGTAGCCATCGTCAGGATGAACTCAGCTGAGGGGCGGCACAAGGCTTTTTCCACCTGTGGGTCCCACCTGACAGTGGCCACAGTGTTCTACGGGACTTTGATATTCATGTATGTGCAACCCGAGTCCAGTCATTCCTTTGACACTGACAAAGTGGCGTCCGTATTTTACACCCTCGTTATCCCCATGCTGAATCCCTTGATCTATAGCTTGAGGAACAAAGATGTAAAATATGCAAGACGGAGGATGTGGAAAAAACTATGCAATCTTTTTTCTTTAAGTTTATATACGATACAGTCTCCATAAATTAGGTTATGGACTTCAAAATTGTTCTGTATGTCTCTAGAAGTAATAATAGGAAACACAAATGAGTTCATCATACATGTAGAGGTTATCTTCTAAGGGCCAGTCACCATTCTATGGGCTGTAAATACATTAGTATATAAAACAGGAAAAGCGCTTGCTTTCCTTGAGGGGGAGAGATAAATTATAAATATAATAATTAGGTACAATTTATAGTAGAGTTGAATTGGTTAAGACACCAAAGTCCATAAAAGCAGATAAGAGAGTGGGTCTGCTGTGTGGGGGTGAGGAAGAATAGGAGGCACAAAGGGGGGTTCAGATGATTCTTGTGTTATTCCCAATTAACAGAATAAATATCCCAGTGACCGTGTGTCATTGTGCACGTGCATGTGTTTGTGTAAGTTCATTCTTCTCTTTTAGCCTTTATACTCTTCATTTTTTAAAGATTTCATTTATTTTATTTATTTATTTATTTTTTTATTTTTTTAAGAGAGAGCAAAAGCAAGAGGATGAGCAGTGGGGAGGGGTAGAGGGAGAGGGAGAAGCAGACTCCACACTGAGCAAGGCGCCCCATGTGGGACTTGATGCCATGACCTTGGGATCATAGCTGAGCTGAAGGCAGATGCTTAACTGCCTGAACCTCCCAGGCACCTGTCTTTATACTCTTTTTATGGCATGTGTTGAAATCAAACTTACTGTGGATTTCAAGGAGGCTCAGTGTAGAACTATGATTGGAAGTCATCAGTCATGTGAATTTGCTCAAATACTCCAGTACCATGTGGGGGATCTCAGGGTCCTGCTGTCCTCATCAGTGCATTTGTTTATGAGCCCTAGGAAATCTATTAACTCAACATACTTGGCAATTCAGGAACTCACAATATCAGTGCAACATCTCATTTGTCTTAATCAACCCATTTCTTTATACCAGTGCATATACAAATGAAGATAAATTTTCTTGATTATAGTTAACAGTACACCATTATATGCTTTAAAGTTGTTAAGAGAGTAAATCTTAAACGTCCTCAATGCAAGAATAAAAAATCATACTTATGTAACATGATGGAGACGTTAGCTAATGCTAAATTGTAATCATATTGCAGTACAGAAGTGTATCAAATCAACACCTCTTACACCTTACACTTGTTATATGTCATTTATATCTCAATAAAGCTGGAGAAAAAAACAAATTTCTTGAGGTCTCCCATAGAAGCTTCCAACTTTTGATTTTCAATTTTATGTTTGATTGGGGTCTTGATTTCTAACTGCTTATTTTTGTCTAATGGGATTGTTACACTTTCTCATCTCTGAAACTTAAGAATACTTCTTGTTTAAAATTAGTTATTGAATTGGTTTTGTATCTTTGCATAAGAGGTCTATTCTATGTTGAATTAGGTTTGTCGCCTTTTCACGGGATAACTTTCCTCAATATTGGTTCGTATAAATGTGTAAAATATTTTCATTAGGGTCCATTGTTTCACTGCATCAATTTGATAATCCCTCCTTAGGAAGCAATAGGAGATAATCCCATAATTTGGTCTATAGTATATTTCTAGCGGAATTTAGGTAGGATATGCAACAATTTACATAGTATATGTTATATCTTCTGGAAGACTTCCTCCTAACCCTTCTAAAATTTGACCTTCTTCCTTATTTTTGGCATATTTTATCACATTTACATTTCAGAAAGTTTAGTATTTTCCCATAAAATGGAAAAATTCAAACAAATAAAGAATTGGTACGTAACTGAAACTTTTATGTGAAATTATGAAGAATATTAGAATTTTATAGATATGCAGTGATGATTCAGAAAAATTAACAAAATTTAGAATACTAAAAGTACAAGAAATTTAGAGACACTAAGGATGCATGTAAAAAAAAAATCCATGTTTCAGGTCAGGTATTAAGAAGGGCACATTTGTATACGGACACGAAGAAACACTGTACAAAAAAATCCAAGATGGAAAGGATCTCAATATGGAAATATACATGAAAAATAACTCTCACTAATCTAAAATCACGCCTAGGAGTCTTAACTGGGGAACTCCAAGTACTTAGGGAAAATAAAGAAACCAGTTATATACATTTTCTTCTAGAAAATTGAAGTGAAAACTCGGCTTTCTTTGAGGAACACTTTTCCCTGATATCAAAAACAAAAGCTTCATAAGAAAAGAAAACAACAGAGCAATATCAGTCATGATCACTTATGCAACAATTGTAATAAGAGTTTTAGCAAATGAAATCTAGCAGTATGTAAAAACAATAATGCCCCATATTAGGCTTACCCCAGAAATGTACAGATGATTTAACATTTAAAAATAAAATCACCATATTAAAAACTAAAAAGAGAAAAAAAGGGGCACCTGACGGGCTCAGTTGGTTAAGCATAGGCCTTCTGTTCAGGTCATGATCCCAGGGTGCTGGAATCAAGACCCCAACAGGCTAGCCACTCAGTGTCCCCCCTCCCTTTGCCCCTCCCCCTCTTGTGTTCTCTCTCTCTCTCTTTCTCAAATAAATATATAGAATCTTAAAAAGAAAAAAAAAAGAAACAGGGGAAAAAATGCTAACCTCTCAATAAATGCAGCAAAACATTTTAAAGTTTCACTGTCCATTAAAGGTAAAAACTTTGACCATACTAGTGAATTTAGTGTTGTTTCAAAAGGAGGATCAGGATACAAAATAATGTTTAATTCTCTACACTACCAAGGACAAATTAGAAATGGAATATTTATTTTCTTATTTATTTATTTGAAAGAGAGAGAGAAAGAGAGTGCAGGGCAGGGGCAGAGAGAGAGAGAATATCAAGCAGAGCCCACAGGGAGCCAAACACAGGGCCCAATCTCACAACGTTGAGATCACAACCTGAGCCAGAAGTCAAGAGTCAGGTGCTTAGCCAACTGAACCAACCAGGCACCCCTGAAAATGAGATTTTAAAATATGTGCTGAAAGTGTATGGAAAACTGAAATTACTTAAAGATAAATATGAAAATTACATGTACACAACATTAAGAAACATTGCTATTAGACACTAAAGAAGATGTAAATAAGTGAAAGATATACGATGTTTAGTTTCTGGAATATTCAATATTGCTAAAATATCAAACTTTCTCAAATGTACCTAGAGATTCAATGTAACTCAAATAAAAATTCAAGCAGGCATTATGTTTTGGTAGGTATGTTTAGGTCAGTAACATGATGGAGATGTTAGCTAATGCTAAATTGTATGAAACTAAAAAATAGAAAGAAACGCAAAGACCTAGAATAGCTGAATTAACTTTAAAAGAGAAACAGAGTTGTAATAAAAACATTACAGCAACTCTTAACTGCTTTCAAGCCCTATCCAAAGCTACAGTTGTTAAAAGGGTGTGGCACTGGTATAAAAATTGACAAATAGATCAATGAAACAAAATTGATAGACCAGAAACAGACCCCCACAGGTATGAACAATAAATTTTCCACAGGGCAAAAGAAAAAGGTCATTTGTTGAAAAAAACTAGACCTTTCAACAAATGATGATGGACTAACTAGATGGGTATATATAAAATATTGAATGTTGACAAATAACTCATATAAAGATTCGCCAACAATGGATCTTAGATGTAAATGTAATATCTAAAAATCTAAAAATTTCGGGAGGAAACATAGTAGAATATATTCATGATCTCAGGTTAGGAAAGATTTCTTAAGTACGATACCCAGAGTAAAACCAACGCAACACAATTTCTTACATTGTAAGACATCAAAATGATATATTTCACTCTTCAAAAGATACTCTTAAGAAGGTGTAAAACCTGTTTACGTTCTGGAAGACAATAGTGTATTTAGGTAGTGTATTTCATAAAGGGCTTGTTCCACAATATACACAGATGTCTCAAAACTCAATGATAACAATAATAGACCTCCAGAATGGGCAAAACATTTGAAAAGTATGTCACCAAATACATAAAGATGGCAAATATGCACATAAAAGTCCCCCACCTGAAATATGGAGATAGAAACAAGCAAATTGTGTACAGGATCTGAATGCAGAGAAGTACAAAATAGTGATTAAAGAAATCGAAAAAGATCTGACAAATTAGTAGACATATTGAGTTCATAGATTAAAAGACAATATGCTAAAAATATCAATTCTTTATAAGCTGAGCTATAGATTTAATGCAAACCTGGCAAGACTTTTATACTGAAATATACATGAAAGTTCAGGGAATGAGCAGAGATAAAACACATTTTAAAGTGTAGCATAACAAGTAAGAAAATCTACTCCGTGTTGAGGTTCACTACGTAGCCACAATAATGGAGACTACGTGACCTTGGTGGAGATACAAACACATAAATCAATGTCACATGACTAGACAGAAATAGACCTTTGGAAATACTTCTACCAGTTTTCCAAAAGATGCAAAGATAATTCAACAGCAGGAGAATAGCCTTAAAAAAAAGAAAAAAAAGTGGTGTTGGGATGTCTGGGTGGTTCATTTGGTTGAGCAAATAATTCTTGACTTCAGCTCAGGTCATGATCTCAGGGCCTTGAGATCAAGCCTCCAGACAGCCTTCTTGTACAGCATGGAATCTGCTTGAGATTCTCTCCCTCTCCCTCTGCCCCTCCCCATGTTTGCACTAAAATAAATAAATTAATTAAATAAATAAATAAATAAATAAATAAAAATCTTCTAAAAAATTAGTGATATTGTAATCGGGAATACAGAGATGAAATTTAACAAACAATGCTAGGCTAAACCTTATACAAAGATTGAATGACAACTGAAGTATAAAATGGCAAACTATATAATACACTTAGATAAAAGCATAGGGGAAAGCCTGTATTCAGCACCTTGGACTAGTGAAGAGTTTATAGACATGACATCAAAACCATAATCTATTAAAGTAAATGCTGGTAAACTGGACTTGGTCCGAATTAAAACAACCCACCAGTCACCCTCTTGGATACTTACCTGAAGGGAATGAGACGTTATCTTCATGCAATCATCTTTAAGTGAATGTTTAGAGATGTTTTACTCATAATAGTTGAAAACTAGAAAGAACCCAAATGCCTTTCAGTGAGTGAGTGGTTAAACAAATTCTGTCCTCAGTATCATGGCATACTACTCAGCAACAATAAAGGAACAAATGAGGTGTACACACAAAACACAAGTGAATCTCAAGAGAAGTCTGTTGGATGAAAAAAATCCCATCTCAGAAGATTACAAATAGTGTATTATTTATAAAGCATTCTTTAAATGACAAAAATAGAATGATGGAAAAGAGAATAGTGATTACTAGGAGTTAGGAACAGTGACAGAGGCAGAGTCAGGGGGTGTCCCTATAAAGGGGCAGCCGGATTGAACTTTATGTCAAGGGAAGAGATCCGTTTTTAAGGAGGGGGGGTGCACAGAATGAAATCACTGAAATTTTAGGTACAATATGCAGTAAAAGGAAAAACAAAAAACAAAAAAAGAAAAATGGTGAACAGACAGATGGAAACTCACAATGAAATGAGAAGTAACAGTAACTAATTTCTATCCCTAAAGGAAAAGTGAAAACAACTTGAGCAACAAATCAAGGCAGCTCCTATCTTCATAATGTATTATTTTAATTCCCTATGAACTTTAACATAATGTGACAAGGCAGTGTTTAAACTCTTCTACACTGTGCCATTCATTTGAGGAGACCACCATGGAAATGCAGATTCTTGATGGCGTGTCCTATAGATGTGATATTTTCATCAAGAGTCCCATGTGCTACAAAAGGAAAGTTAACCATGAGTGAAAAATAGGAAAAGAGGAAGGAAGGGAGGGAGGAAGGGTGCAAGTCAGGAAGGAAGTCAAAAAGAAAGAAATAGGAAAAAAAAAAGAGAAAGCAAGAGTGAACACAAATTTTCTCTGATAATTAAAGGACAACCTCCAGACATTTTGTTATGCTCTGAAATACTTTAGGGATAATCAACAAATTGCTTGGAATCTCCTCAGGGAGAGTCTCAAAAGGTAAAAACAAATCCATAAATTCTTCTCACTATGCCCCATAAGAAACACATGAGGGAGTCAAGACAGAGGCTTCACTGCAGGTAAAATGATAGAATATTGCATGGGCTGTCTTATGCACTAAGATCGACAATGATCAAGTGGCATAGCAAGGTTCTGCTTTAGTTCAAGAGCAAAGCTCTAGCAAAAAGTTGCCATTTATGATTTAGTTTTGGGGTTTGTTTTTGCTTTGCTTTGCTTTGCTTTCTAGAACTCCATAATGCCTGAGCAGGAATAGGACACTTGTCCTTTTCTATCCACATTATTTTTTTTTACTATTTTCGCCTGGATCGACAGACTAACCATTCAAAAACATCTCTGAAGCAACATCATGCTATTGCTTATAAACCATTCATTTTATATAAATAATTTCATCTCCAATGCAGGCCAAAATTGAGAGCGAATGAAGCATAACTAGAGAGATTCATTTTTTAAAATTGGCAAATTAAGAAGCTGCCTGTATTCAGTCTTGCATTCTGATGTCCTTCCAAATTCTTCATTATTTAGTTGCCCCAGGTTCTTTTTTGTGACCCTCTCAACATAATTTAAGATTTAACGATTTTTTAAATAAAATATACATATGATGCTTTCCAGATTGCTTGATGACACAAAAGGGGATTTCAACTTCCCACTGGGATGTGAAAAGCATTCTTTGGATGTTAGCAGATTTTTAAGTACCCAGCTTTATGGTAATGGTACAATGTTCAGCATGTGCTTCGGTTTTAGGTAGGATCCAACAAGAAGCAGATACAATTATCTCCAAGAATGTAGCCTTAAAAACAATAAGTAACAATCCGTCTTCAACAAAGATGTCAAACTATGAAAAAGCAATTTGGTTCTTTTCCTAGAACTCGAAAGCTGAAAGGAAAATAAAAAGACATGTTTATCTTTCTTTATGTTACAGAAAAAGTGGAACTTGCCAAGTCTGATTTTTCTCAGCCTTTCATATTTGCAAAACAAAATGAAACAAGGAAAAACAGGGTTTATACCACTTCTTACCGCATTTGTTGAAGAGATTTTTCTGAAATTACTAACTACTGATACACATTTCCATCTTTCTGATGTAAGAAAGTCGCACACATCAAGGCAGGATACGTGATCAGGAGTTCATAACATTAGAAGCAATATTTTAAGTGAATTAAATGCAAAGTTTATATAATCACTTCTATATTTAATGTCCTAAAATTGTATATTTCTATTTTCTTGTGGAGCAGAGACTGCTGTGATTATGCAATGCAACTATATTATAATGTCCCTACATCTCCTAATGTAAGTTTTCATTTTAACCAGTACATTGCTGTTTCTTTTTTTAAGATTAATTAATTAATTAATAAGTTTTGAGAGAAACACATGGGTAGGGGAGGAGCACAGAGAGAAGGACAAGCAGACTCCACGCTCAGCAGGGAGCCTGACTCTGGCCTTGATCCCACAACCCTAAGGTCATGACAGCGGAAACCAAGAGTCAGATGCTTTAACTGACCCAGGTGCCCCTCTATTTATTTTTTTCTTAAGAAAGGACTCATGCTTGCAATATTTTAAACTTAAGAATTCTCTTATCTTAATCTGCCATTCAGTTCTTAGTGGTATATTCTTAATCAGTATATTATTAGGAATAGATACATTTTTATTTGATTACAGTGTATATCTGCGTTTTGTATTATAGTTTGGAAAAGTTCCTGTGGCCCTAAGGTATAGGAGAATTTAATGTAATATCAAAGAATCCATGAATATCTCATCTTTAGTGTATTTTATTTTGCCTCTATGGTATCCTATAACACAGTGACTTTCTTCAGTTTTTAAAGTACAGTATCTCTTTATCCAAAGGAAGTTTTTTATGAATCTTTATCATATGAAAACAATGCCAGTGTCTGCTCATTCACCCAATTTTTTTAAAGATTTTATTTATTTACTAAATAGAGAGAGAGAGGGGCGCCTGGGTGGCGCAGTCCTTAAGCGTCTGCCTTCGGCTCAGGGCGTGATCCCAGCGCTCTGGGATTGAGCCCCACATCAGGCTCCTCCTCTAAGAGCCTGCTTCTTCCTCTCCCACTCCCCCTGCCTGTGTTCCCTCTCTCACTGGCTGGCTGTCTCTGTCAAATAAACAAATAAATAAAATCTTTAAAATAAATAAATAAATAAAAATAAAAAAATAAACAGAGAGAGAGAACAGGAGCAGGGGGAGGGGCAGAGAGAAGGGGGGCCAGGAGCCAGGAAGCAGGGACTCAATCCCAGAACCCTGGGATCATGACCTGAGCCAAAGTCAGACACTTAACCAACTGAGCCACCCAGGTGCTCCTCATTCTCCCAATTTGCCCATGAAAATGACTTCTTCATTTTCTCCTAGGTTCTTGTATGATGAAATGTTTTTGATTTGTCACATACAAGTGAGTACATGTCAATTATAATGAAAAGGCCCCTAGGGGAAGATTAACGTTTTAAGAAAAGTTCTATCAAAATTAACTTATATTGGCATTTTGTTAAAATAGTTAGAAAATTAGAAGATAAGTAATTAAAAGAATAGCACCTTGATGGTTCCATTTAGTTACAGAGAAGGGATCGGGCAGGGCCTGCATTATGTCACATTCCATCTTACTTGACCTCTTCCTGTTCATCATCATAGCCTAGGCAAAGAAGATATCTCAGAGCCCAGAAGGATTTACATACAACTATGTAAAGAAATCTGCTTTGAGCTAAGTTATGGTCACCATTTAAAAAACAAAAACAAAGAACCACTATGTAGGCACACTGAATCATTTCATCTTCATTCATCCCTCTCAATAGCCCTATGTAAGGAAGTATTGTTTTGTATATGAGAATGGAGTTTTAAATAAGTTTAAATTATTGGCCCAAAGTAACTTTCATGTATGCCATAAGTAGAGGCATAACACACACTCTATCTACATAAATATATGTCATATATTTATGCGATAAAGACAATTCTCAACTACGATTTGTTATAGTTTTCTTATTTACTCACTTGTCCAGTATCTGTCAAGGATGTCAACTGTTTCAGCCCGTATCACCTGTGGGGCTAAAGCATTTTATTGGTTTAGGTGTTGGAGTAGCGAGTTCTGTGTATTTTTAGAATTTGTGGTTTTAAATTTTTATTTGTAATCATTATGTAATTGTATAATATAATTTATTATATATTGACATATGTATAGAGTCATACTATTAAGTGCAATTTATAAAAGTTGTTGTGTAATTGCAAATATATAAATGACTAATAGAAAGCTTTATTTTTAATAGAAAACTTTAAAATATAGCACCATATAGTTTATATGTTACACCCAAATTTTAATATAGTTTTGATGTTTTTAATTATTCCTATATGTTTCTATGTCTCTGTCTCTATATTTATATATCTATACATGTCTGTATCTACCTATGTTTCTATTTCTCCCTCCCTCTCTTCCTCTTTATTATTTAACTATCAATACCATCTTGGTTTCTCAAACTTGGCACTATTGATATTTTGGACTGGATATTGGGTCTAGTAGGATGTTTAGAAACATAACCGACCTTTAACCATCATTAGCCAGTAGAACCCCACCTTCCAGGTGTGACAACCAAAATGTCTTCTAGACATTGATAAAATGTCACCTGGTTAGCAAAATCACCTTCAGTTGAGAACCATTGCCTATCTGTGTTTATCTACATTAGTCTTTGTGGGAGATGGTTTTATTTTCAAATATCTGAAATTGGAAAGTTTGGATGTATTTTATTTGTGCTAGTTTTGCATGCTAAAAATCACTCAGGTGATAATGCATGAAATCTACTGACCATGCTGATGTCTCCATCCAGAATAGGTTTCGTGATAAGCCTGCATGGAAACTCCAAATCTAACAGTGCTCAATGAGTTCATTCTCATGGGGATCACAGACAAACCTGAGCTGCAGGCTCCATTATTTGGGCTCTTCCTCATCATCTACACAGTCTCAGTGGTGGGGAACCTGGGCATGATCATCCTTACCAAGGTGGACCCCAGGCTCCAAACACCCATGTACTTCTTCCTCAGACACCTGGCTTTCACTGATCTTGGTTATTCAACAACCGTGGGACCCAAAATGTTAGTAAATTTTGTTGTGGATCAAAATACAATTTCTTACTATTTTTGTGCTATACAACTAGCTTTCTTTCTTATGTTCATTGTTAGTGAACTTTTTATTCTAACCGCAATGTCCTATGACCGCTACGTGGCCATCTGTAACCCTCTGCTCTACCCTGTCATCATGTCACAAAGGGTGTGTCACGTGCTGGTGGCCATCCCCTACCTCTACAGCACATTTGTGTCTCTCATAGTCACCATAAATATTTTTAGTTTATCCTTCTGTGGCTACAATGTCATCAGTCATTTCTACTGTGACTGTGTCCCCTTGTTAACTTTGCTCTGCTCAAATACACATGAAACTGAAATGATTATTCTGATCTTAGCTGGTTTTGATTTGATTTCATCCCTTCTGATAGTTCTGGTGTCTTACCTGCTGATCCTGGTAGCCATCATCAGGATGAACTCAGCTGAGGGGCGGCACAAGGCCTTTTCCACCTGTGGGTCCCACCTGACAGTGGCCACAGTGTTCTACGGGACTTTGATATTCATGTATGTGCAACCCGAGTCCAGTCATTTTCTGACACTGACAAAGTGGCGTCCGTATTTTACACCCTCGTTATCCCCATGCTGAATCCCTTGATCTATAGCCTGAGGAACAAAGATGTAAAATATGCAAGACGGAGGATGTGGAAAAAACTATGTAGTATTTTTTCTTAAAATTCACTATCTAATATGATTCCTATAAACTAGGTTATGGACTTTATTTTGTAAAGGTTTTATTTATTTATTTGTCAGAGAGAGAGAGACAGAGAGAGAGCATAAGCATAGGGAGAGGCAGGTAGAGGGAGAAGCAGGCTCCCCACTGAGCAAGGAGCCTGATGGGGGACTTGATCCCAGGACCCTGGGATCATGACCTGAGCTGAAGGCAGATGCTTAACCGACTGAGCCACCCAGGCATCCCGGTTGTGGACTTTAAATTGTGTTCTATGTGCCTCCAAAGAAAAGAGCAAATACAAATGAGTTCAAGATATATTATCTATTTATAGATTGTCTTACATGTGCTAGACACTTCTAACTGTTGTAAATTGATTTGTGAACAACGTAGAAAGCTTTGCCTTCCTAAAATAAAATTGCCTTCCTTCAGAGCAAAAGGTAGATTTTATACGCTAATCAAGTAAATACTACAGTACAGTAGAATGTGTTAGATGGGTGTACACACGTGCACACACAAAGCTGTCAAGGTTTTGGTGTTTTTCTCACCTATTAGAATAAAATTGCCATCCCTATGTATGTGTGTGTGTGCATGTGTGTCTGTGTGTGTGTGTAAGTCCTTTCCTTCTGTTTTACCCACACTCTTCCCTAAGTATGTTTTAGAATTAGAGTTAGTACTGGTTGTTTCTGTGATACCTAATGATTTGAGGTACTCATATTAGCTTGTTCAAACACCCTTACTACAAGCATTGGGATCCCATCTTTTTCCTCATCAGTGTGTAAGTCTATTGGCGGAACATACTTTGTAATCCAGCAATCTAATTGGCACATGGTTTGTCTCAAAAAGTCCATGTTGATATCAGAGAATGTTCAGATTAAGGTCATATTTTGAGGGCTCCTCAGTTTGTGCTTTTCCCTCAATGGTTGTTTCTTTTTCTTTTATTTTTTTAAGATTTATTTCTTTATGGGGAGGAGGGGCAGAAGGAGAGAATCTTCAAGCAGACTCCACGCTAAGTGTGGAGCCAGATGTGGGGCTCAATCTCATGACCCATGAGATCATGACTTGAGCCAAAACCAAGTATCCAATGCTTAACCCAGGAGTCCCTGTTCTTTCTTAATAACTGGCTCTTTGGTCTAGAGTATTGTAACATTTCCTTACCTTTTTATAAAAGAGTAATTATTCATGTTTAACAAGTATGCCCCAGTTGTTTTTGTATCCTTGCATAAGAGGACTATTCTACAGTGCATTCATTGCATTGCCTCTCTTTCCTAGGATTGATGTTTCCCAATATTTATCAATATTGATTGTGTACTATAGTTTAATTGGCTGTCATCATTTAATTACATTGATTGATTGTCCTACTTGTGGGAAGCCGAGGAAAATAATCCTGTCATTTGCACTATGCCACATTTCTAAGGTAAATGAGGACTGATACATGGCAAAGAGATATTGACCTTGACTTTTGTGCACAGTTGCTATACATTATTCCACATTTTCCTGTGCACTTATTTTTATTTTTATCTTCCTTTTGCTTATTTTTATTCTTCTTAATAGTTCTGGGATTTTACTGTAGTTATTAGTTTGTAATATTTGCTTTGTTCACCATGATGCAATAAAATTTTCTGTTTAATGACCATTTAATAAAAAGAATTCATTGGAATAAAATTTTAAAAGTGCATGATATGAAGCAACCAAGATGCCCTTCAGTAGATGTATGGGTAAGTAAACTAGGACACATGCAGACAATGGGATAGTATTCAGCGCTAAAAAGAAAGGAGCTACCAAGCCATGAAAAGATATGGTACAACCTTAAGTGAATGGATGCTGTATGATTCCAACTATACAACACTCTGAAAAAGGCAAAACTATGGAGACAGTACAGAGATCAATGGCTGATAGGAGTTAGAACAGAGGACAGGATGAATAGAGGAGCAAAGAAAATTTTTAGGGCAGTAAAAATACTTTGTTTGAAGCAACAATGGTAGAGACAAGTCATTATATATTTGTCCAAAGCAATAGAAGGTGAAATCCCAAAGGGGAACCCTGATGTAAATGATGGAGTTTCAATGAAAATGATATAACAGTGTAGGTTCATTGATTGTAACAAATGTACCGCTCTAGTGGGGGATGTGGATAATGGGATGGGAGGCTATGCGTTTGTGGGGGCAAGGAATATATGGGAAAACTGTACCTTCTTCTTAAGTTTGCAGTGAACCTAAAACTTCTCTAAAAAATAAAGTCTCAAGATAAAAAAAAAATATTGCATCAACAGTGTCATGTGAGGATAAATATTATCAAACTGTTGATGTACTTGAAAAGAACCTTTGTGATTGTCATAAAGACTACTGGGTAATAACATTTCATCTTTGGGTACTATATGACAGGCATCCTTCACGTCTGGATTAATTTTCCTCATGACAACTGTCTGAGATAGAGTCTATTAAAGTTTTTATTTTTTATATTATGAAATGTTGATTCAGAAAGGTTAAGTAAATTCTCAGAGTACACAATGCATTAGGTGTTAGGTTCAAAGCCAGGTGGTCTAGTTCATACTCGAGACTTCTCGCCCTTAAGAAGTATCCTATATTGTCTCTTAATGTCCTTTTTATGCTCCACTTATGTCATCCCAGAGATGACAGAGAGTAACATTTCACTTTGGCAGATGTCAGATTAGAAGAGGAGGAACAGCAAAGAAATTCATAAAATAGTGAAAGCCATGTCTGCATAGAAGAAGAATTCTAGAGGCGCCTGGGTGGCTCAGTCAGTCAAGTGTCTGTCTTCAGCTCAGGTCATGATCTCAGGGTCCTGGAATCGAGCCCCACGCTGGGCTCCCTGCTCACTGGGGAGTCTGCTTCTCCCTCTGCTCCTCCCCACTGCTCCTGAGCTCTCTCACACTCTCTCCCTCTCTCAAATAAATAACTAAGATCTTTTAAAAAAAGAAAGAAAAAGAAAAAGAATTCAAGAAGCATAAAATTAGTCAATTAAAAAGAAATAAATTGACTCACAGTAATTAATCAGGCATTTCATATGAGTGATTTTGCTCAGATAGAAAGCCATCGCAAAGTGAATGCAGGACAAAGCCTGAGTCAATCTGTAATAAATCAGAGGGACAAGAATTAGCATTAGGTTGTCAGAAACTTCCTAAAAAGAAACAAACAAGGCGGTTTCTATGTTAAGAAATGATTTCTGTTCTAAGATGTTCGGCTACCTTCGAGAAACGAAGGGTAAGGAGAAGAAGCAGAATTCCAAAAAACACCAAAAAGTCTATTGCTAATGATTTGTAGTAGGAATCCTACCAGGGCAGTATGAGAGATAGATATTCTTTCCCAAAGAAAAGAAAGGCCTGTAGGGAAATATTTATTCTCTATCATCTTCTGCTCCTTAGGCTTTGCAGAAATTTTATCTGAGCTTCAGCCATTCGGGAAATCAACTTAAGGACGAAAGAATGTATTGACTCTGACACTGTTGTGCTATGGAGCTAGGGAAAGCCACAGAGCTCAACAGTCCATCACTTTTTTAAATGAAACCCTCTATCTTGAGCCAGTGTGTGTGGAGTGACCCATTACACACATGGAAATAAACATTCTGAACAGTGGGGAAAGGCAGACCATCACATCCAGTTGTGAAGGTTGGCCACCATGTTATTTTAGAGCGTGCCATCCGTATAGACTAAGATGTGAAAAGTACCTCCCCAAAGAAGTACAATATTTTGAATATTGCCCTGATTCATGTAAGCATCCAACGGCTTCCCACCACAGTGATTACACAGATAAAAAGAATAAGCTATAGCTCTAACAACCTCGTGAAAACAAAAAAAGTTTTTTAATCAACCTATACAGGCAGTATTGAAAGAGCTCCTGAAAATACCAGAGAGAGATTACTAATTGAGAAGCTTGAGTATGAAAGTTAAATGTTATTATATTTAGAATAAAGAATAATATGTGATTCATTAAATATTTAATGACCCACTATAATCATAATATTCCCAGGTGTCAAGCTGCATCTGCATATGATTTCTTAATTGGAGAAGGGCACCATTGGGAAAGAAGGTTATGGGAAATGACAACCAGTACCACATATATCTCAGAATTCCCTGGAGATAGAGGAACCACTGAAGAGCAGAATAGGAATGCAGTGAGATAGAGAAGACTTAGATGTCATATTACAGGAGGAACTCTATTCGAATTTCTAGTATGTATGAATGACACATTCTGGAACTATATGGGCATGCCTTCCCAATCCTTCCTGTGTCATATCTGAGCAGAATTTCACCTTAGGGGCGCCTGGGTGGCACAGCAGTTAAGCGTCTGCCTTCGGCTCAGGGCGTGATCCCGGCGTTATGGGATCGAGCCCCACATCAGGCTCTTCTGCTATGAGCCTGCTTCTTCCTCTCCCACTCCCCCCGCTTGTGTTCCCTCTCTTGCTGGCTGTCTCTATCTCTGTCAAATAAATAAATAATATCTTTAAAAAAAAAAAGAATTTCATCTTATATTTACAGTCAGTCTTACCTTTATTGTCTCCTTGATGATAAGGATTAAAATATATCGTATGATATTCTTTAAATCCCAACAAACTTACATGACAGGATGCATGAAATAATAGCAAACTGTATGGTCAGAGAGATCTGCCTATTTATATAATTCATAGCTCAATATCTTGTTTATAACTCAGAATAATAGAAATTGATCAACCATAGAGTAGACAAAGGAAAAATTCAGTTTTTATTCTGTCATAGAAAATGTTGGCATTTTGGGGGCGCCTGGGTGGCACAGCGGTTAAGCGTCTGCCTTCAGCTCAGGGTGTGATCCTGGCCATCTGGGATCGAGCCCCACATCAGGCTCTTCTGCTATGAGCCTGCTTCTTCCTCTCCCACTCCCCCTGCTTGTGTTCCCTCTCTCGCTGGCTGTCTCTATCTCTGTCGAATAAATAAATAAAATCTTTAAAAAAAAAAAAAAGAAAATGTTGGCATTTTTAAAAACTACCTATTCATAGAATTTTTCCGCAGCCGTCACAGTGCACATTGATTCCATAGATATTATAGATTTATTTTTAAAAAAAATGATTTAGGAATAGAAGAATATGAAGATATCTTTCAAGGTTTTATTTTTTTATGAAGTTATCAAACTTCGCATATTTCATCTAGCCATAAAGAACTTAATACTTATTAAATAAATGTGGTTTCTGTCTCTTGCAGGGTGGGTTATATAGATTAACCTCCTGATTTCAGATCTAGTAATAGTCACATAAGTTGATTTTTTTTCCTGTTGCTAATTTTATTTTTATAGCAGTTTAATTGAGATATAATTTAGAAGCCACACACTATACCCATTTTAAGTGTACAATTCAAGGATTATAGTATATTCACAGAGTTGTATGACCTATACCACAATCAATTTTAGGACATTTTCATTACCCCAGAAAGAGGCCTTGTACCTATTAGTAGCTAGTCCTCACTTCCTGTCAACACCTCCAAACCCCAGCCTCAAGCAACAACAATCTCTTTCCTGTCCCTATGATGTCACCCATCGGGGCATTTCATAGACATGTACTTACACAATATTGGTACCTTTGTGTCTGGGATCTTTTACAGATCTGAAACTTGAACATTTTTATATAAGACATTGGATTTTATATTACATTGCCTGTTTAATTGAGTTTCTCTGGCAATGCTCTAGCAGGGGACGGAGGGAACCGCCTTATGACTGCCAGATGGAAAAAAGAAGGCCAGATTCCCCACTTAGTCTCTGTTGACACCTCTGGTTTTCACCCGTAAAGCAAAGGGTTGACAATGGCCACATACCGGTCATATGCCATCACCGACAACAAAAAGCCTTCTGTGGTGACAAACACCCCAAAACACAAATGTTGTACCATACAAGCAGAGAAAGTAATGGTTCCCCTCACAACTAGAAGGTTGATCAGCATTTTTGGAGCGATTGCAGATGAATAGCAGGCATCTACAAATGAAAGGCAGCTGAGGAAACAGTACATGGGTGTGTGGAGCTTGGGAGTGGTTTGGATTAAGAAAATCATGCCCAGATTCCCCACCAAGGTAATGACGTAAATCACCAAGAACAACACAAAAAGCATAATTTTCAGGTCAGCACGGTCTGTCAGTCCCAAAAGAATAAACTCAGTAACAGATGTATAATTCTCTTCAGCCATTTGTTTGTTTCTTCTCATTAAAGCTGCTGTGAAAAAAGATAGAGGAATGACAGTTTATTAGGGAAATATATATATATTTATTTGTATTATAATATATAAATATATATAATTTTTATATAAAATATATATAATTTACACTATATAATGTAAATATATAGAGTATATATTATATATACTATAGTATATATAATACTATATTATATATACTATATGCTATCTAATATAGTATAGTAAATATATATACTAGATATTATATAGAAAATATATTCATGATCTCTGACATGCTCTTTAAAGATTACCATCACAATATGGAAGAGTATGTACAACAAATGACGTCTGAGTATTTCAAAACTGCATTTTCATAGATCTTATACCTGCTCTTTCTTCTGCTGCTCTTAGAGTATTAAATGAAATGATTTTGTTGGGGCTCCTGGGTGGTTCAGTCTTTAAGTGTCTGCCTTCGGCTCAGGGGGTGATCTTGGCGTTATGGGATCAAGCCCCACATCAGGCTCCTCCGCTATGAGCCTTCTTCTTCCTCTTCCACTCCCCCTGCTTGTGTTCCCTCTCTCGCTGGCTGTCTCTGTCAAATAAATAAATAAAATCTTAAAAAAAAAAAAAGAAATGATTTTGTTAACAAAGAAGGATCACTTACAAATATGAATTTTGTTATAAACTATAACTTAGGAAAAAGCATATTTAAAAGTAATTAAAAATTAAATTAATTACCCAAATATAAAACTATATAACTTTAGCACCAAAAGGTGATGGCAATATTGTAAATTGAATTATATAAAATGATATGGACTTGACTTACATAAACTTTAAGAATCAAAACATTGATATGATTCTACCATATTTGAAATTTTCAATTATCTGCAGAAAGAATGATGAATAGTAAAAAAGAGAAGAAAAGAAAGAAATTAAAAAGAAAGATATTAAAAGGATTGAATTTATCCTACCAAAGATGGAAAATTTTAGGATATTAGTTTATTTAGAATACTCAGATCTATCTCCATTGTTTCTTACTCTTTTCTTAGAAATCAAATCAATGAATATTTTTTCTGAGAATCAGAATGATCAATATTTTAATGATAGATAACTGAAGATAATTCCAGGTTAAAAAATATATCAGGTAACACATTACAAAACAAACATAATGGAAAAAAGAAGCAATAGTTTTACATCTTTAATTCTTTCCTCATAGAGGACAAATTTGAAAGAAGGGGCAAGTACATATGGATATAAATATGTATTTTCTTGTTGTTTTTCTAATTAGGCCAGAAGCCCTATAGTTCAGATACCAATTACTCTAAAGCAACAACAACAAAATTACCCTTTGATTGCATTCTGGTTTCTCAGGGACTCTCTCAAGGTATTCCAATGAGACTAGTTTCTCTAAGATGTGTAACATGAAAAATGTTAAAAAGAGTGGAAAGGAACAGAGAACCAAGTGTGAGAAAATAGAAATATTGATTATAAATAATTTGCATAAAATGGATAACATTTCATTAAGATATCATATGGACTGGGCCAAGTCTTAGCAAGGAAAAATTGCACAAGCAGAATCCTGCTTCATAATGGATATTATTTCTAAAAAGTTAGGAAGCAGCACCCCATCACCCATATCCACACAATTCTGTTCAGAGTCTAATTCTTCATTCTATATAATGAATATAATGAATATAAGGATTGGAAGAAGGCCATGTCTTATTCCTATAAGATATTATATTTAGCTTCAACAATATTTTCATTCATTTAACAATACTTCTTTTTCTAAAGATTTTTTTTGTAATTTTTGAGGGGTTTTGGAGGGCTGTTTTCTAGTTTGTTTTTTTTTTTTTTTTTTTTAGAGAGTGTGTGTGTATGAGTAGGAGAGGAGCAGCAGAGGAAGAGGGAGAGAGAGACTCTCAAGCAGACTCCGCACTGAGCAGAGTTCCACGCAGGGCTCAATCTCACAACCCTGAGATCATGACCTGAGATCATGACTTGAGCTGAAGTCAAGAGTCATGCTTAACAGAAATAACCACCCAGGCACCCCTATTTCACAACTATTTCTTGAGGACCAAGGAAAGCTAGACATTGTGTTAGGTGCTAGAAAGATTGGCATTATCGAAAACAAACAAACAAGCAAACATGGTTGTACTTCTGCTTCTAGCAAATGGAAGACTAGATATAACTCTACCATCCTCAAAAAATACTTTGAAAGAGAATCCATTGAAATGCTGAATATAAAAATAAAACATACCATAACATTTGTAGATAACAAATAAGTAAATGGGATTGTTTTGGGCTCAAAGGGAAAAAATGTAAAAAAAAATCAAATGTAAACATAGACACTGACACCATGACTCTCCTGTGGACATTTGCAAAACTTTATAACTTTATAAGTAATATTCAGTTTGTTCAAAAAGATGGTAAGAATTTGGGTCCATGAACAACACAGAACTCCACTAAAACCCAAATATAAATCCACTATCTTTGAAAGACTGGCATTTCATTCAAATTCTAACGAAATAAATCTGCTTATCAGAACAAATTATAAATAAACTTGCCTACCATCATCTGGCATCTTGTAGGAAAAACATCTCACCTGAGAATCAGTAGCCACAGTCTTTTCTCATATGGGTGGACATTTGGATTTTGCTGTCTGCCTAAGTGAGGAAACTTCTAGCTGAGAAATTAAATACAGTGGTCTGAGTCGTACCACTCAGGACCACTGATGGAATCGGCCACCCAGGATTACCCAGCAAAGATCCTATTAAACATGAACTCACCATTCAACTGCAAAACACAATGACAAAGAAAGCCTCCTAAATGAAGAGTCTAGAAAACAATAAATATATTTAAAATGTTTAAAAACAAAATAAGGGGCGCCTGGGTGGCACAGCGGTTAAGCGTCTGCCTTCGGCTCAGGGCGTGATCCCGGCGATCTGGGATCGAACCCCACATCAGGCTCCTCTGCTATGAGCCTGCTTCTTCCTCTCCCACTCCCCCTGCTTGTGTTCCCTCTCTCACTGGCTGTCTCTATCTCTGTCGAATAAATAAATAAAATCTTTAAAAAAATAAAAAATAAAAATAAATAAATAAATAAAATAAAAACAAAATAAAGTTGTCAAATTGTTAAAAGGGAAAAAGCAAAGGGGAAAAAACATCTTCCAAAAAGACCAGGGTTGTAGGTTGACTGGCAATGTACTAAAGAAGAAATCAGGAAGAAAGAATAAATGAGTGATACCTGTGAGAAAATCTAGCTAAACAGAAGTTGTGTCTTGGTGTGGGAAATATACACTGGCCCAGAGTTGTGAGACGGATTAGACCATAACAAGAAACTAGTTTGAGGAAGAGATGTGAAGTTGTTCATTTTCTCCCCTCCAAAAATGTTCTGGCAGAATTTATTAGATTATCACCATTGACTCTGGTATCAGGCAAGGCCAACCCAGTTTGGCCATTGGGATCCATAGCAAACTTTAGGTTGTGGACAAAAAGGGTAACATATAAGACTCAGTAGAGGAGCACTGCATATTTCTCCTTTCTGATAGTCCTTTCTGTCCTCTCATTAACCTTGAAGACTACAAGGTTTTTAAAAGTATAGTGGGAAAACTTAAAAGGAGGTCTTTTGGTGGGGGACAGTCAGTGTAATAAGATGGATGGCATTATGGGAGGGATGTTAAATGACAACTGGGGTTCTCTTGCCAGGAGGAAGAGCTTTCCCTTCATAGCACACTGAGTTAGGACTTGATCCCCTTTCTCCAAGATAAAGATGGTGGTTCCAGAAAAAGAATTCTCCAGAGGAATTCAACAGGGGAAATAACTAGGCATCTCAAAAAGGGTAACTTTCTGGGGCACCTGGGTGGTTCAGTTGGTTAAGTGTTCAACTCTTGATTTCACCTCAGTTCCTGATTTCAGGTTCGTGAGATTGAGCCCCACATCAGTGTCCATGCTTAGCTAGGAGTCTGCTTCTCTCCCTCTCCCTCTGCCCCCTCCCTGCTTGTGCTCTCTCTCTGAAATAAATAATTAATAAATCTTTAAAAAATAAAAATGAAAAGGGTAAATTTCTAATTCTACTTCCTCTAACAGAAAAAGAAAGAAAAAGAAAAACCCTGACATAACCAAAGAAACAAATCAGGAACTTAACATGTGTATTACGCATCCTTAAAAAGATCAGAGGAGAATGTCGGTAACTTGTAACAAGATTTACCCTCCTAACTGTATACTGGACAAGTTCTCCAAAACGATACCCTTGTCACACTATAACTGCATCCAGGATGAGCCATGGATTTCAAAACATAGCTGTGCTGAATGAAAGCCAAAGACCCTCAAAAGCCAACAGACAGGGGCGCCTGGGTGGCACAGCGGTTAAGCCTCTGCCTTCGGCTCAGGGCGTGATCCCGGCGTTATGGGATCGAGCCCCACATCAGGTTCCTCCGCTATGAGCCTGCTTCTTCCTCTCCCACTCCCCCTGCTTGTGTTCCCTCTCTCGCTGGCTGTCACTATCTCTGTCAAATAAAGAAATAAAATCTTTAAAAAAAAAAGCCAACAAACAAAAAGAATAAAGCAAACAAAACATTTTGAGCTGAAACGGGGAGTTATTGCCATAGCAATAAAACCAGAATCAGCATGGGAATGAGATTATGTCTGACTGAGTTGACTGCGAGACTCCAGGATAAACATAGGAGTACTTCTGGCACTCAGCAGAAGCAGATTTAATAATTCTTAAAAAATTAAACCTATTAAGCTGGTTACTCTGAAGACCATAGGATTCCCAGAATTTTAGGGGAAAAAAAATGTACTTGCATGAATATTATTAACTAGGCATAGAAGCAAGCCTTCGTGTGCCTGAAGAAAAAAAAAAGTGGACTTCAGTCAAAAACAATTTCAGATATTTGAATAACATATACATATGAGAAAATATACATGAATAAATGCAAAAACTAAAATTTAATGACATGACCAATTTGAAAGATAAAGAATAAGAAATGCATACTAAGAAATATTAAATGAAGAAAAATAGCATACCTATATTAACAACAAAGAGGGCTCAAGAAAAATGTTAAAAGATGATTAAAATAAAATAACTAAAGGTTAAAATTATTAGGCATATGTTCAAATTTTAAATTTTGATGCATCTGAATTAATTAGTGGGATCTGTAAATTTCCCTTTTCAGGAATATACTAAAAATAGTGACTGTACCAGATTTCTTTGTAAATATGAATGACAAACGAGGTTATCTAAAAAGAGCATAGGAAGGGTTGTCTGGTTGCCTCAGTCGCTTGAGCTTCTGACTCAGTTTCAGCTCAGATCATGACTTCAGGGTCTTCGGATGAGCCCCATGTTAGGCTCTGCACTGGCCATGGCGCCTGCTTAAGATTCTCTCCCTCCCTCCCTCCCTTTCTATCCCTCCCCTACTCACATGCTCTCTCTCTTAAATCTTTTAAAAAATAGAGTATGGGAAAATTGATTTTCTTCCACTGATCTTTTTTTTTATATTAATTCTTCTTTTTAGGTTATAGGAATATACATGGAGATCTGTATGCATATATGTTTGCTTGTCCTAGAAATCAGGGTGTTACTTCAATAAAACACATTATTTTAGGGGCACCTAAGTGGCTCATTTGGTTTAAGAGTCTGCCTTTGGCTCAGGTCATGATCCCAGGGTCCTGAATAGAGCCCAGAATCAGTCTCCCTGCTCAGCAGGGAGCCTGCTTCTCCCTCTCTCTCTGCCCCCTCCCCCCACCCCACTTATGCTCTCTCTCGGAAAAAAAAAAAACACATTATTCTATGATGTATTATTAGCTTTACAATGATGAAGATGATTATTCTATTTGAGACTACACCTACATGGAATGTGACTTATATCCCAGCACATTTCTTTGAATGAACAGCACATTTCTTTGAAATAAACCTACTTTCCTGCCCCAGGTCTTACAACACAAATATATAAAAACAACTACTTTTACAATAGCTTTGTTATTGTCATTGTTCATAGGAAAGACAAAAATCACTTTTCCTTTTCTAGATCTTGTCACTCTTCTGGCATATTGGCAATGTCTTCACCGTCAGGTATGAACTCACAAATGTAAAACTGTTTAGCTACTTTAAAAACTTCCTCACTAGTTTTAAACACCTCAGGTTGTCTCCTCTGATATCCATAGTAATAGAGCTCCACATACAGAACACTGTACATAACAGAAATACTTTTTATTTTTAATGTATTATAATATTATTTACAGCACTTTCTGGTAAGAGATCAGCATTTCTAAAATGGAGGGAAGTAATGAAGTTACATGATCAAGCAATTCATCATTGTAGAACTAAACTTCTAGGCGGGTATTAATATCCATCACATGACATTTCAGAATGCTGGACTTTTTTTTTTAATCAGGAAAGAACATGAAGTAGAACCTTGAAGGGAGATACAGACGGGAAGAGTGCTGAATTTTTCCTACTTTAAAATGGAATCATTTTATACATGTGTCTATCTTTTTGGATGGATTTTTTTGGGAGGGGAGGGCAAGCTCATTATTGTAAGCTGAGGATTGTAACTATAATTGTCTCATTCCCCATCTTTGTTGCTGAGGTCACTGATACACAAGTTGAAGATGAATAGACAAGTAACTACTAGTTTGAAAATATCATTTGGAATAACACCTTTTTTGTTAACATGGAGATTTACCAATATTTAAAATTTAAAGCAAGTTTTGAAAATAAAAGAAAAATATATACAACTATCTTAATTTTCTGAGCAAATAATTTTATATATCTTAGAAAAATCCCTAATTCTTCATATCTCCAAAAGTATATGCATATTTTTTCTTTTAGGTTTCCAGATATTAGAAAATTTATAATTCTATATATTGAAAAAATAGTTTATTGAACTTACTAAAATCAATGCAGATTATCAATAGTCTAGTATCTCACATGAGCTGAGATTTGAGTTATCTATTCTCAAATACAGTTATGAATTAAATCACTTCTACTTTGTACTCTTGTTTCCTCACATGGAAATGAGCATGCAGAATAAAATGGTTTGTACTATACTTGGAAACTCTACACTTAGTTAAATTCATGGGAATGTTAGTAAGTGAAGAACGGACTGATAGACTGTTGTAGGATTAGCAGGGAGTTGAAATTAACAGGGGAAATGTTTCGTTTCTATGGCCCTTGCCACAGCATCCTTTACCTCTTTGTTTCTCAGACTGTAAATCAGTGGGTTTAGCATGGGAATCACTAGCGTGTAGAACACAGAAACCACCTTCTCCTGTTCTACAGAATACTGGGAACTTGGCTGGATGTAACTAAAGCTTAAGGTACCATAGAATATGGTCACCGCAGTCAGGTGGGAGGCACAGGTGGAGAAGGCTTTCTGTCTGCCTGCCGCTGAGCGGATCCTCAGGATAGCGAAAACAATGAACACATAGGAAATGATCACAATCAAGAAGGTGGCCATGGCAATGACTCCAGAGAAGGTTAAGAGCAACAGCTCATTCAAGGAAGTATCAGAACATGACAGCTTTAACAGTGGGGGAACATCACAGAAGAAGTGGCTGACAACATTGGACCCACAAAAGGACAGTCTGCCCAAGCTTATCGTGTGTGTCAATGAGTTAATCATTCCACCTACGAAGGACCCAGTGACCAGTCCTACACACTTCCTCTTAGACATGGCTACACTGTAAAGCAAAGGGTTGACAATGGCCACATACCGGTCGTACGCCATCACCGACAACAAAAAGCCTTCTGTGGTGATAAACACCCCAAAACACAAATGCTGCACTATGCAGCCAGAGAATGAGATGGTTTCCCTCACAACCCAGAAGCTGATCAGCATTTTTGGTGCAATAACAGATGAATAGCAGGCATCTACAAATGAAAGGCAGCTGAGGAAACAGTACATGGGTGTGTGGAGCTTGGGAGTGGTTTGGATTAAGAAAATCATGCCCAGATTCCCCACCAAGGTAATGACGTAAATCACCAAGAACAACACAAAAAATATAATTTTCAGGTCAGCACGGTCTGTCAGTCCCAAAAGAATAAATTCAGTAACAGCTGTGGAATTCTCTTCAGCCATTTGGTAATTCCTTATCTTGAAATCTGGGATGAAAAAACAAGGGATTAGAAGGAACAGGACAATCTGGTATTTATTAAAGACGAGTAGAAACATACATAGAGGTGTGTCCTTGAATAAATTATTATTTTGCTGAATCTAAGTCTCTTCATTTATTTATTTTTAAAGATTTTATTTATTTATGTATTTATTTACTTATTTTAAGATTTTATTTATTTATTGGACAGAGAGAGACAGCCAGGGAGAGAGGGAACACAAGCAGGGGGAGTGGGAGAGGAAGAAGCAGGCTCCCAGTGGAGCAGGGAGCCCGATGTGGGGCTGGATCCCGGGACTCTGGGATCACACCCTGAGCCGAAGGCAGATGCTTAACGACTGAGCCTCCCAGGCTCCCCTAAAGATTTTATTTATTTATTTATTTGAGAGAAAGAGAGAGAGCAAGAATAGGGGGGAAGGGCAGTGGGAGAAAGAGGTAGAAGCAGACCCCTGCTGAGGAGGGAACCAGATTCTGGGGATCCCAGGACCCTGAGATCATGACCTGAGCCCAGGGTAGATGCTTAACCAACGAGCCACCCAGGAGCCCGGAAGTCTTCTCATTTATAACAGTAGGGACTTGATTAGATTCTCAATTTTTTTTCAGTGTTACTTATGATTCTATCCCATAAGGAAATATGTGCAAAAGCCTTTATGCTCTCCAAAATGTCAGTCTGTTCTGAAGTGCTGCCTCTATAGGGCAGGTGACAGCACATGACATGGAAAGACACCCTCAGTGGAATCAGTTTCTCTGAGATCCAGAGCACTGAAAACTACGTCTTGCCTAAATGGAACAGTTAGAAGATTTCAGAAGTTACCTGAGGCTTTGAATAAATAAATTATATATTTACTTTTGCTGTTAACTTGTCATTATATAAATGTTTATACAGATAAAGTGTATACTATTTAATGTACTTAATTATTTGCTATGTACATGTATATATAAATATAGGTCTATGTGTATACAAGCTCTCACACACAATATATATATGGAAAAAATAAGATTTAAAATGCATGTAGCCACAATCATCGCTCTGGAACACTTTTCTCATATCCTTCATACAATGATAAATATATATGACAATTTTGGTTTTCTAAATCCAATTTTCATTAGTTTTATTCAACTTGTATTCTATTTCTGTAAGAATTGATAGATCCATAATAGAATAGAACTCTCCCATATTCTACATTTAAAAGTTAAAAGTGTGTTTTTAGAAATGAAATGAAAACAATAATAAAATTTGGCTTATTTATATTCTTTTGACTTATTTTAATTAATATATTTTATTTGCCATGAAAAAGAAATGGTTAACATTAACCCAATGATTCAAATATGTTGCTATCACTTACTGACTTTAGCAAATACATTTATCTTCTCTCAGACCGAATATAATTCCACCTACATTACATGATTATTGAAGAAAAATAGGAGATACTGCAAGCAAAATGTTAAATGTTGCTTTGAGTGTATAAGTACTCAAATTATAGATAAGATAGTAAGATAGATATGTAAGAGAAAGATCATAGAGATAGATGATGGATAGATGATAGATAGGTAATAGATGATAGATAAGTAGGTAGGTACGCAATATATTGATAGGCAATTGCTATGTGAGGTTTTTTTAAAAGGAAGATGTGGTTGAATATAAATCATGAAAAAAATACTTTAATCAGCCAATTTATCTTTCCCCAATTTTAAATCTCTGGTCCATTTTATGTAAATGGCATTTAAATGTATGCATATGGATGATTTTACATTTCCTTTGATAAATTACTAGCCCATAAATTTTCACAATTTCTCATATGCTGCTTAGAAACTACCTAAACATTTGCCAAGTGTATGAGTCCTTTCAGCAAATAATGTTAATCTCAGATTTTCAAAACTGAATATAACATCTGTCCATCACATCTGAACTATCTTATGCAGTAGCTATTCAAGTGAATATTTACATAGAAACTGAAACTGAATCAAATTTCAATTCTGTGAACTAGTCCCCATTCAAGTGCTCAATATCCATATATGACTAGTAATCATTATCCTGAACGGCACAAATTATAGACATTTCCATTGCTGCAGAAAGTTGTATTGGTTAGAGTTTGCATAATTTTTAAAAAACGGCACTTCCAAAAGGAATTTAGAAATTTGATTACATTGCTTTTTCAGCGATGCCCGTCCTCTGCAAAATTAAAGATGATATTGAAATAGAATTGAATGATAGGCTGCAGAGTTAGATGAAACGACCTCTAACATTTTTAAGACTCATATGATTCTATCAGATTTAAAACAAATTTTCTAATTGATCTACTACATAGGAGGAAATTCAAAGGAAAAAGAAAAAAAAATTACAAAATAAATTGAACTTACCAAAAAATATTTTAAACTTTCAACTTTAGAAACTTCATACCCTTTTGTCTGTTTTTCAGTCTTTAGTCAAAAATAATTTAAGTTAATGATTATATGATATACAGAGTTATTATATTAATAGTATATATGTGAAGATAACCCCAGGTAAAATAATTGAAGGCAAATCTTATCTATGAATGAACGACAAGCAGAATAACAAACTAATAAATACAGTTTTAACATATTCAATTTTTTCCTCTAAGAGGACACATTTGGATAGAAGGGACAGCTATTTATTAATACACCCTTTACATGAGCCCCTAATGACCTCTAGTACCACTTCCACGTTATAGGGTAACTAATGAAACCTTAGGAAGCACTGCTTCTCAAGGGACTTTACATTTTCCCATGGTTCATATACCTCCCTAATGTGTGTTATTAACTAAAATGCTAGAAAGAACTTAAGGAAATATCAAGCAAAAGATGGGGAGATTTTTGAAATCAGTAAAATGTAATAGGAACAACAATGAAGATAATCTGTTCAATAGAAAAGTAAATTACTGAAATGATAAATAGACGTTCCTAGGGTTGTTACACACTTTGTCTTTACGCAGATGTTCAAGATAAGGAAACTGACAAATGTTACTACTTTAGAGCAACACAGACACACACGGTAAACAAGCAAATTCTGACGGTTGGGACACCTATCTCTATTGTCAGTTTAACATGCAGAAGGGGTTGGAAGAAACCTTGCTAGAAATCCTGTTCAGAGTCTGTGTTTATGATGTAGGGAAGATGTTGGGTTTTGCAGCTGAGAGCCAGGATGGAATTCTTGAGACATCTTTGGTGCGAAAAGGTGGTTTTATTAAGGCACAGGGACAGGACCCATGGGCAGAAACAGCTGCACTGGGGTCGTGAGGAGCAGCCCATTATTTACTTTCAAGTTGAGGGGGTTGGGGGGGCATAAGCCTCCCAGGTATTTTGGAAACAAGGTTTTTAGGACCTTAAGAGGGCAAGCTATTGTTAGGAAAAAGCCATTTATTACTGTTTAGTAAAAACTCAGTCCTGAGACCCTTCAGATGTAGATCAGTGGGTCACATCCTTGGTGGGTGATTGTTAACATGCACCTTGGGGGGGTTTAGAGATAAAAGAAGTTTCCAAAGGAATTTTTATACATTAAAGTAGATTTACAGTATCCTGGGGGGTTGGGATAATGTTAAGCTAAGATTGCTTTTTGCCCTTAGCAAAGTATTAACATTGAGGCAGCTGAGCTCCCGGAGGAAGTTTACTCAATATTTGTTTCAAGGGCTTGTCAATGGGCTGTAGGAAGTAAGGAAATTTATTTTTTTTCTTTTGCCTTTGCTTTCCAAGTCACTTACACTCATCAAACTAATATTCACTGATGGATGATAGACTCTAGTCATTATGTTGTGCACTGGAGATAAGGGGTTATAAAAAATAATGGAATATTCACTTCTAGAATGATTGAAGAATAAATATCTTCCCAAAGACACTTACATCAGAATATGTAGAAATCTGATCTGAAAAAGAGTGGATAATGATCATGGGGCATAATGAGAAATGACGTGGGAAACAAAGGCAGAAGAAAAATTATAAAATTTCCTTACTATCTAACAGCTCATTGACAAGTCCTTGAAACAGGCAGAGGGACATTCCTCTAGGAACTCCGCTGCCTAGATGTTAATACTTTGCTAAGGGCAAAAGGCAATCTTAGCTTAGCATTATCCCAACCCCCCAGGATCCTGAAAGTCTACTTTAAAGTATAAAAATTCCTTTGGAAACTTCCTTTATCTCTAAACCCCCCAAGGTGCATGTTAACCATCATCCTCCAAGCATATGACCCACTGATCTACATCTGAAGGGTCTCAGGACTGAGTTTTTACTAAACAGCAATAAATGACCTTGCCTGACAATAGCTTGCCCTCTTAAGGTCCTAAAAACCTTGTTTCCAAAATATCTGGGAGGCTTATGCTATCCCTAACCAGCTCCCAACTCGAAAGTATATTATGGGCTGCTCCTCACGACCCCAGTGCAGCTCTTTCTGCCCATGGGTCCTACCCTGTGCTTTAATAAAACCACCTTTTTGCAACAAACACATCTCAAGAATTCTTCCTTGGCTGTTGGCTTCGAACCGTAATGTCTTTCCTACATCAAGATGGATGCTAAAAATCAGACTGATAAGGGAAAATTGGTAGCATGTGTTTCCTCAGGGCTTTTGTCAATCTCTGTAACTGGAATCTTGGATTTTAATAACTCTGCTGCTGAAAACAACTGGAAAATTGGACAATGCACATATAACAAATGTTTTCAGATATTTGATGAATGGAGGTTCAGGACTGTGATCTGTGAGAAGAGGGGCGCATTAACTGATTTCTGACGTGGGGCAGTGGTTGGGGCGCATGGAGAAGACAGTAGTCAAGTTGAAATGAAAGCACAAAATCATCAGGAAGGGTTGAGGTGCTGGAATGTGGGAGCTGAGTACCGGGGTAGCAAGACCTAAGCAAAGTGATTAAGGTGTTAGCATGGAGTTTGAGACTTTGGATGACTTCTAAAGTGCACATATTAAGGTGAGACCCCATAAGCCCAGATCAGGAGCAACTACCAGGAAGAAAGAACCTACCAGGGATCTGTATGATGAAAAGGAGTGATTCGCACAGGGCGAGATAAATTCAAATTCTGTCAAATCTTAGTGAGGAAGCATTGAATATCTAAGGGCTTCCAGTGGAGACACCGAAAGGGAGAACTTGCCCCAGAGGAAAGGATTCACTATACTCCATTCTAACAGAGCTCAACTTTAACTCTCAAAAGGATTAAGTCTATTTGCAAGTAAATAAAAGTAAACAAACTCCTTGCCAAAATAAAACTCAACACTGTTTTAAAAAGATTTAAAAATTCCCTACTCAACTACAGAATGTTTGCAATGTTTAGCATGCAAAGTTATATTTCTCTGCACTTTGAGGAAGCAGGAAAATGTATCCATAACCCCAGTAAAAACAAATCATCAGTACTAGACCTAGGAATAACAGAAATAATAGAATTAGCAGATAAGGGCTTTAAAACAGTTGCAAATGTTTGCAAGAATTTAAAGGCAAACACAAATATTAAAAAGAGAAACAGGAATTATGATAGAGAACCCAAATGAGTTATTAGGAGGTAATATCAGACATGAACATTTATTATTCACTTTTTAACAGCAGACTAGACATTGCAGAAAAAGAATTAGTGAATTTGAAAACAAGTCAATAGATTTTACTCTTAATGAGGTTGCACTAAACATCCAAAGCTGGTGGGATCTCAGCTAAGGAGACACTACCATTGAGGTAAACATTATAGTAACTCACTGCATTACAATATTATTACAGCTTTGCCATATGAAAGGACAAGGTATGTATATTAGTCATGTAAAGATGAGGCTTTAATTTCAAATCTTCTAGTTGTCAACCATGTGACTTTGGGCAAATTATCTGAGCTTGGTGTCCTCTGAATATGGCAATAGTAATATCTATCTTACTGACATTAAATGACATATTTTAACCCAGTGGCCACTGATATATTTGTATTTGAATAATAAATTCAAAGAAAAAAAATCCTGTTTGATTATGATGTTATTTTCAAATTTATCCATGGTTTTTGGAACTGTTCCAGTTTTACTGGGATAAAGCTGGTGTCAAAGTATGTTCCGTTGTTACTTTAATCATCAACAATGTGTAAATGAGTGCATTTGTATCATGTAAGTCTCCATGGAACTCTCCAGATCATTTATGTTGTTTGTTCTTCTCCTCAAGTTGTCCCTTGCATTTACATTTTTCGCTAGGGAATATGTAGGGTGTCCTGGATAATTGGTAGGTAACACATAACAATTTTTAAAAATGTCTCAGATGATTTGGGCATCATCCTCTGGATGAATTACATGCTACTTCCTCCGGGAGCCTCACAAGGAGAAGAGAAGCATAAATTCTCCCTACCCAAAGAAAAAGCAAAAGTAATTTAGAAGAAGAAAACCCAGTTCACTAAAGGTGAGTGGTTAGGACTTGTTAATTTTGATTATCACCAGGGTCTTGGCAATTTCCCATGATTCCTGGCTTCCAACCATGGACACTCTTACGGTCACTGACAGCTGATTCTTTCTAATACACCACAAAAATGTATTACATTTTTGTTAACTGTGGTTTCCTGCGGTGGAATGGTCTTTTTAGGGCACTAAATCCTATGAATTGACTAGATATCATAGATCCATTTGATTAGTGAGAATCAATAGTGGAAGAGGAACAAGTGAAGAGGAAGTTAGAAATATCTAAAGAAAATCATCACTGGTCTCATCAACTGGAAACTGTTAAGGCTAGGATTCCTAGATAAAATACAGAATAAAAGGTTATGTATGAATTTCAGATAAACAGAAAATAATTTTTAGTATATGTCTTATATAATGTTTAATAATATCCTTTCCTAGGGGCGCCTGGGTGGCACGGCGGTTAAGCGTCTGCCTTCGGCTCAGGGCATGATCCCGGCGTTATGGGATCGAGCCCCGCGTCAAGCTCCTCTGCTATGAGCCTGCTTCTTCCTCTCCCACTCCCCGTTTGTGTTCCCTCTCTCGCTGGCTGTCTCTATCTCTGTCGAATGAATAAATAAAAAATCTTTAAAAAAAAAAATAATAATATCCTTTCCTATAAATATATCCAGTGAAATTATTTGAAAAAGAGTATTTTAAGATATATATAGGTCCCATGCAGTATTTTATAAACTACAAATAGTTGTTATTTAAGGACGCACAGGCATGAGCGTGTAGATATTCTAGTTATTCCTTTGTTTTCCTAACTGGGCTACTTACTACTTGTTTTATTTGTGCAGAATGGGCTTTACAAACTGATTGAGTAGACTGGCAAAAAATAGAATAACTTCTAAGAGTTATGGACAAAGCCCTGAACTTCAAATAACTCCTTACTAATATTACCATGCCTAAAGATTAATAAGTCATCTCTTTGCATATTTTTATATCCTGTGTACTCTACTAGTTAGCCCTAAATGGAAGTATTTAAAATGTTTCCATCATGGTGTTCAAAACTGATCAGATATCCTTTTCAACAAAGAAGAATGGACAGGGTATTACTATCTCTTTAAGATCTTAATAGCAATTCTTTTTGATAAATACTCAGAAGTAGGGTTTCTCGGGCACCTGGGTGGCTCAGGCGGTTAAGCGTCTGCCTTCGGCTCAGGTCATGATCCCAGGGTCCTGGGATCGAGTCCTATGTCGGGCTCCCTGCTCAGTGGGAAGCCTGCTTCTCCTTCTCCGTCTGCCATTCCCCTCGCTTGTGCTTCTCTCTCTCTCTGTCTCAAATAAAAAAATAAAATCTTAAAAAAAAAAAGAAGTAGGGTTTCTAGATCATATGGGAAATTGCCAATCAACAGGTATAATGTTTCAGTTAACACAAGATGAAGAAGATCTAGGGATGAGTTATACAACATTGTGCGTATAGTTTACAATACTGTATTGCACATTTAAACAACTTTTCATGAGGTAGATCTCACGTTAAGTATTCTTACCACAATAAAATAAGAATTAATATGAAAAAAAGAATGGGCAGGGTAAAATAATCCAGACGTCTTCAGAGGGAGGTAATAACTGACACTGGAAAAGGAGATAAATTCAATAAACTCACTAGAATAATTCTTTGCAACACATTAAAGACTTCAAAGTGTTAGGATTGGTACTGGAATTCTGAATTCCTTGGTTAGCCCAGTGCGTTTTCCATTCTGTGGGAAAACCCATGATAGCAGGTCCTGCAACACGTGGTGCTTGTTTGTGAAAGAGGAAGGGCCCTGAAAGCTCGGTGAGACCCAATGGAAGAACAGTAGACAATATCATCAAGCCAAATGGGATAGAAGTGGTTCACCAATCTCCAGTATGTCTTCACTCCTCCGTGCCCATTCCTGGGATGAAACTGGCTAAATCAACACTAAAAATAAGCAGATTCTTAGAACTCTGCCAACTGCCACCAAGTAGCTTCAGACTCCAGCTGACCTTGAGGTAGGTCCCCAGGAGTTCCATAGGATCAGTAGAAGAGTCTAACTTGACCCATTCAGACTGATAGCTGGGCAAGCTAAAGTTACATATCTTGTTACATTATAGTAATTCTATTCTCCATTTAACTAACTAAATATGTTCAATTCCAATTACTTCTTCAGTTGAAAATCATGCTTACAGAATTCTACATGTTCACTGAGAAACTGAGTGTGAAAGGAAGGGAATCCAGGTACATTAAGCTAAAGCAGGTTCACTGTCTTCAATCACTTTGCTTTACTGACTTTCCATGTAAATTTTATGAAATGAAAAAGGAGAGACTTATCACTGAAATATTTGCAAATCACAGTGTTTTTTTTTTTTAAAGATTTTATTTATTTATTCGACAGAGATAGAGTCAGCCAGCGAGAGAGGGAACACAAGCAGGGGGAGTGGGAGAGGAAGAAGCAGGCTCATAGCGGAGGAGCCTGATGTGGGGCTCGATCCCATAACACCGGGATCACGCCCTGAGTCGAAGGCAGACGCTCAACCGCTGTGCCACCCAGGCGCCCCTGTAAATCACAGTGTTATACTCTACGTATATCCCATTCTACAATTCAAGGAATAAGTTGATATAATAAATGCTCAAATAAATACGTTAAAATGCTTTATAGACCTTATATCCACAGTGGAAGAATTAATTCATGAATATAAATAACCATATTAGAGGAAATATAGCATGTAAAATTCAATGTTGAAAATCCCTGAATACTGATTTAAATTGTATATTTTAGCAGAAAGGGACCTACATCTTTTTTTTTTTTTTTTGAAAGTTTTATTTATTGGGGCACCTGGGTGGCTCAGTCAGTTAAGCATCTGCCTTCAGCTCAGGTCATGATCCCAGAGTCCTGGAATCCAATCCCATGTTGGGCTCCCTGCTCCCTTTGCCTGCTCCCTTCCCCTGCTCATGCTCTCTCTCTCTCTCTCTCTCTCAAATGAATAGATAAATCTTTTTTTTTTTTTTAAGATATATTTATTTGGTGGAGGAGATGGGCAGAGTAAGAGGGAGAGAGAGTCTTAAGCAGACTCCTGCTGAGCAGGGAGCCTGATGCAAGACTAGATCTCAGGACCCTGAAACCACGACCTGAACTGAAGCCAAGAGTCAGATCCTTAACCAACTTTGCCACCAGGCACCTCAGGAATGGACCCAAATATTGTGCATTTTGAAGCTTATACTAATTTGAGAGTTTTCTTTAAAAAAAAAAAGGGAAATAAAAATTACACATGTAAATTGAGGCGTAAATGTCAATGTTTATTTAAAGTAAAAAAAAATCTTAAAAGTTCACTTGTAAACAAACTAATAGTCGAAGCATCATAAAATCTATAAATATGTTTTTATTAATGAAATTCTACATATATCTCAGCGTATTGGTGGTAGTGTTCTTAAAAGCTGTTCTTACACCAAAATGGATAGCACTATTCAGTGATAAATGTCACTGATTCTGAAACATATAGATATACTCACTAACCATCAAATAAAGTATTATTTACTCAATCTCCCTTTACCGGACCCCACAAATGCCTGCAGACATGCCAATGCATCTTGATATTAGCTGAAGCATGATGGAGCAGAAGCTGGAATGGAGAGAGAAAGTGGCCTTAATTGATCAAGGCGAAAAGGTTAAAATATTTTACATTTTCAACTTTTACAAAGATATATCACTTTGTTAGATCATTGCTAAGTCCCCACCGAGGGCCTTGAAAATGCTAATGAGGGAATTTAAATCTCAAACTTCATTAGCTCCATATTACTTCCGCTTCTTTCTTTAAGAATATCAAAATTTCACTGGAATTCTCATACAAAATTGGAAGCATACTAAAGAAAAATCGTGATATCATTGTGTAGATGAAATAAAGCCTAATAAATCTATATCAATACTTATGTGACTTTTTAAAAATCAGTGGATATGTTCCAAATATTGTTGACTCTATTTAGAGTTTAATCAGCCATATCAGTGCATGTGTTTCATAGGGATCCCTCCTGTTGAGAAGTAGAAGATTCTATCATTTCTTTTAGTTTCAAAATCAGATGGGGGAATTGTTTTTCTACCCCCAGAAAAATCTATACTCTGTCTACAAATATTATAATATGTTTAAATGATACTACATGAAAGCTGATAGCAACCTCTCTGTTTCTTCCTAGAAGAGCTAACTGGACTAAATGGGCCAACAGAATCTCACATCCCTGACTGGGTTCATTCTGATGGGAATCACAAGGCAGCCTGAGCTTCAGGTTCCCCTGTTTGGGGTCTTCCTCGTCATCTACACAATCACAGTGGTGGGCAACCTGGGAATGATCACCTTGATCCAGGTGGACTCCCGCCTCCACACACCTATGTATTTTTTTATCCAGCACCTGGCTTTCATTGACCTTGGTAATTCTACTGTCATTTGTCCCAAGATGCTGGTAAATTTTGTTGTGGATCAAAATACCATTTCTTATTGTGCATGTGCCACACAGTTGGCTTTCTTCCTTATGTTCATTATCAGTGAATTTTTCATCTTGTCAGCTATGGCCTACGACTGCTATTTGGCCATCTGCAGCCCTCTGCTCTACAATGTTATTATGTCCCAGAGACTTTGCCATGTGCTGGTGGGCATTGCCTACCTCTATAGCACCTTTCAGGCTCTAATGTTCACTATTAAGATTTTTACATTGACCTTCTGTGGTTCTAATGTTATCAGTCATTTCTATTGTGATGATGTTCCCTTGTTACTTATGCTCTGCTCAAATGCACAAGAAATACAATTGTTGATCATACTATTTTCAGCATTTAATTTGATCTCTTCGCTGCTGGTAGTCCTAGTGTCCTATATACTAATTCTGATATCTATATTTCGAATGCATTCTGCAGAGGGCAGGAAAAAAGCTTTCTCCACATGCGGTTCTCATCTGACAGTGGTGGTTGTGTTTTATGGGTCTCTACTATTTATGTACATGCAGCCCAAATCTGCCCATTCCTTTGATACGGATAAAATGGCCTCCGTGTTTTACACGTTAGTGATCCCCATGCTTAACCCCTTCATCTACAGCTTAAGGAACAAAGAGGTAAAGAATGCCTTCCACAGGGTCTTTAAGAATCAAGCAAAACTTGTATCTAACATTCAATATGGAATATTGTTCTAATAAACTATGATAAAGGCAAATGCCACTTAATAATCTAATAGATATAATTACATTCTTTTTGGCTCCAGAACAGAAACTAATTGTAAGGTACAGACAAATTCTTTCTCTTATATTCAGTCAATTTATTTATATATATTCAGTTGATATTTTGAATCTTGATAAAATGCACCCGCCCAAAACGTTCCTTGCTTTTGATTCAAAGTTTCTTTTAGTTATCCCATAGAACCTCACATTTGTCCCACTGAAAACCCTTATTAAAGACTGCATCAGTAAACCAAGTGTGTGTTTGTTTCTGTCAGGTTTTTTTTTTTTTTTTTTTTTGGTGGGGGTAGGTAGGTATCTTCTCAATCTTGTTTTCACTGTATTTTCTGAACCCACAACAAAGTGTAAACAAAGTGAGTCTCCTGCAGATAATGTATAGTTGGATCATAATTTTTTTAATCCATTCTTTCAATCCCTGTCTTGGGAGAATTTAATTTATTTACATTTAAAGTTATTAGATTACAAGGTCTTCTTGGTTTGTGGCTCAACACCAACTCGGGCATGCCAACAGAGAAGGTCCGCTGGTGATTAAAAGAATGAGCATGGAAATATAAGCTGAACAATTCCAGAGATCACACAGGGCAGGAAGACACGAGAATCTCAGAAAGCTGGAGTGTAGAGTCCATGTTCAATCCCTGGGCATCCAAAGAAATCTCAGAGGTAAAAGTTCTCTTCATATAGTTTGAAAACAAGTCTCAAAAAAAGCCAAGTAACCCTTGTTCATAACATTCTTAACATCGTTTAACATGGTTTACAACTTAACATTATCTGAGGAAGACACAAAAATTATAGTACTCATTACTATAAAATTCACATATTTAGCATCCAATTACAAATACTGTGCATATGTGAAGGCAGAAACGTGTGAACCCACCAGGAGATGATTAAAACAGGTCTTGAAATGACAGTGATTATAGAATTATCAAGCAAGGATTTTAAAATATATTAAAAATATGTCCAATATACAGAATGATTTAATAAAACCCTCACCTTTTGAGGATGTGAATGAAAAATTAAAAAATGACCTAATGGAATTTCTATAAATTAAGGTACAATAATAGATGCAAACAAATATATATATGGGATGAGAGTAAAGCAGCGGAAAAAGAAATGACAACTACACTTACACATGTCACAATAGAGGCTACCCCCAATGAAGCCAGAGAGAAAACAGAAATTGGAGAAACACTAAGTGCAGAACAATAACAATCTGCACACTATACATTTAAATGTAGGTTCAGGGGCACCTGGGTGGCACAGCGGTTAAGCATCTGCCTTCAGCTCAGGGCATGATCCCGGCGATCCGGGATCGAGCCCCACATCAGGCTCCTCTGCTATGAGCCTGCTTCTTCCTCTCCCACTCCCCCTGCTTGTGTTCCCTCTCTCGCTGGCTGTCTCTATCTCTGTCGAATAAATAAATAAAATCTTTAAAAATAAATAAATAAATAAATAAATAAATAAATAAATAAATAAATGTAGGTTCAAGTGGGAAAAAAAGAGTATGTAGACCAGAAAAGCCACTGCGAGAAATGTTGGCCAGAATTTTTTTTTCAAATTCATTAAAAAACCACTATATGATACATTTACATATATGTACATGTATATATATGTGTGTGTATATATATATATGATATAAGAAGCTAAAATTAGTCTAAGCAGGGTAAATAGAAAGGAAATTATACCAACATTATATTCAAATTTCTACAAACCGATCATAAAGAGAAATCCTTAAAAACAGAGATTAAAGATACTTTATGAACAGATGAAGAAAAGATTTACCACAGATACATTGGCAAAAACAAGACAAGTCATAAAGCATTATCTTATATAAACCCATAATTATATATCCAGTAGAAATATCTTGGATAATGGATGCTGTATTATCAAATATTAAATAATATTTCTCTAGGAAGTCATTCTTTCATTTACTCATGCATTGTGTGTGTGTAATATACCTAATACATGCATGATGGTACATAACGGAGGTGCTGACAAAAGCATGTTTATGATTTCCAGCGTTCCTGATAGTATCTAATTTATTTATTCAGTTAGATAGAGGCACAGAATACTTTCTGATTTTTCTCAATGGGACATTCCAAGAGTAAACAGAGACCCACGGTACTCTCCCTCAAGTAATTACATGCAATTTTTTTTTATCCTAGAGTTAGATCAAAATTTCAACAAAATGAGTCTCAAGGGAGTAGGACAATGTTTAAATACATTCTGCAGCAAGCAGTGAAGATTAAAGCAGAAGTCAAAGTAGATTCTCCAGTAAGGTGAGTACAAAACACTGGTCTTCGAAAATGTCAGGACATACAGCTTAAATTGGGTCATCACCAAAGTCTCGAAAGGCATTACGCTCTGCGAAACTGTTTCTTCCTTTGCAGTATACTTTTCTGTGATCGGACGATTGATGTGTTGGAGAGACCTGTTCTATACTCTCTGGTACTCTGAGCTGTGCTTTTTAGACCACCTTCATTTTCACCTAACTGACTGCCTCTGTCATCTTTTTTAACAAGAATCTTTGTGTATCCTTATTGTGTAACCTGATGGTCCTCTTGTCTCACTTTTCATTTCCTATCGAATGACTCAGGGTGACCTTAAGAGAAAGACTGTTACTGTATTTACGAGAATAAATTCTGAAGACAGAATAACTTTTTGAATTTTGACTCCACCACTTCCCTGAATGACCTTGGTTAAGTCATTTTCTTGACTTTCAAATGGATATGGTCATACTCTCTACTTTCTAGAAGTATTGTGTGCATCATACAAGTGAATATATGTAAAGTGCTCAGAAGAGTGTCCAGCACATAATGAGTTCTCTATCAGTGCTTGATATCCGTACATATTCTTCTTCCCACTGGGGCTCTTTAGATGAATCTCCATGAAGAATTCATAAGTAATTAGAATGGTCAAATCCTTTTTATGAAAGAAGAATGTATTATTGGAAGATCATTAGAAAAAGTGATTCAATAGGCAGAAAAGCTTTTTTGTTTCTTTTATGTCTTGCTACTTTAAACAGATATGATTATTGTCAATAAGGAAAGGCTAATGGTTTAGGTGTGGATATTTATTTTCTTTGCTTCAAAATTTTAAAAGACTGATGTATAATAGGTCTTTTGACATATTTAAAACAACTTTGGGATCAGAAGAGCAGATCATTGTATCAAAACAACCACTTCAAAGTATTTGGCCCCTTTGAAGAATACTTGAGCAAAGTTTCCATCACTATGTGTTGTGGATAGACCTCAGTCTATCATAGGAGTGCCATCAGCTAGGGATGCCAGTGGGCCCATGCTACTTTTGGCGTCAGAGGGCTCGGAGGACCTGGAGTTCTACCTTTATTGGGGTCAAGGATGGAATGTCTAGAGTTTCACGAGTTTGCTCTTTTTTGGTGAAGTCAAAACATAGAAGCAGGAATTAAAGCTTGGGAAGGGAAATGCAGGGTCCCTCCAGCAGTTGCCCCCCTAGGTCACCCAGGGCTTTCCAAAAGGGGGACTTCATGGGTGGGGTGGCCTGGCTCTTTACCTAGTTGTGTTTTTGAAATTGATGGCTGAAAAGCTAAATCTCAGGGATTTACATTACAATCAAAAAAGCTGACTGTCAGGCACTTACCCTACAATGTGAGTGAAGGTGTGTTTAGTTTGGGCCTGATGATAAGAGGAGTCTCCATTTATGTTTTATGATAAAGAAATTATGTCTGAATTGGGGTGCCTGGGTGGCCCAGTCCACTACGCATCTGACTCTTGATTTCGGCTCAGGTCATGATCTCAGGGACCTGGGATGCAGCCCTGCATGGGGCTCCGTGCTCAGTGCACAGAGTCTGCTTGAGATTCTCTCTCTCCCTCTCCCTCTTTCCCGCCCCCTGCTCCCACTCTCTCTCAAATCAATCAATAAATAAAATCTTTTAAAAAAGGATATCTGTATCTCATGCATAATATTTTAAACTCTCTTAGAAGATAGCATCTCAAATATAATACATAGTGATTTTATACCTTACACAGGTTACCAAGATGAACCATATGGAGAAACAGAATCATACTGCAGTGAGTGAGGTGACTGAATTTATTCTCATGGGGATCACCAACAACCCTGGGCTGCAAGCACCTCTCTTTGGAATCTTCCTCGTCATATACTTGGTCACAGTGATAGGCAATCTGGGCATAGTTATCTTGACGCATTTGGACTCGAAGCTACATACTCCCATGTACTTTTTCCTTAGGCATTTGTCAATTACTGATCTTGGTTACTCCACCGTCATTGGCCCAAAAATGATGGTAAACTTTGTGGTGCACAAAAATACAATTTCCTACCATTGGTGTGCTATCCAACTGGCAGTCTTTGAGATTTTCATTATCACTGAACTGTTTATTCTTTCAGCAATGGCCTATGATCGCTACGTAGCCATCTGTAAGCCTCTCCTCTACACGGTCATCATGGCAGAGAAAGTACGCTGGGTGCTAGTCCTTGCTCCCTATCTCTACAGCACATTTGTGTCACTCTTTCTCACAATAAAGTTGTTTAAATTGTCCTTCTGTGGCTCTAATATTATCAATTATTTTTACTGTGACTGCCTTCCTCTCATATCCCTGCTCTGTTCTGACTCAAATGAATTAGAATTGATCATTTTAATTTTTTCAGGCTGTAATTTGCTCTCTTCCCTCTTGATTGTTCTTATCTCCTACATGTTTATTCTTGTGGCCATTCTCAGGATGAACTCAACTGAGGGGAGATACAAAGCCTTCTCCACCTGTAGCTCCCATCTGACAGTGGTGGTAGTGTTCTATGGGACATTACTATTTATTTACCTGCAACCCAAATCCAGCCATACTTTTGATATTGATAAAATGGCCTCTGTGTTTTACACCCTGGTGATCCCCATGCTGAATCCGTTGATCTACAGCTTAAGGAACAAAGAAGTAAAAAATGCTCTGAAGAGAACTTTAACCAATGGATGCAAAATTCCCACTTAATGTCTTACTATGCAGTTGCAAAGATGGGTCCAAAAATCTTTGTTTAATACTCTGCCAGTCCAATTACTGCATCAGAAAGTAGAAGCGTTTTACCCGATGTTTTTCTCTTTTTCCAAATAAAACACTTCTTCTTGTATATTCTTCTCCACTCCAACTGAATAAATAAACATTATAGTCAGATAATTTAAGTCCCAAGTGATGTCCAACGTCATATTGGAGCTTATAGACAAATCACGTTGAAAGTAGGTTTGTAGACATCAAAAAAAAAAAAAAAAAAAGCCTTAGTCCAAGTAGAATAAAATTAATCGGAAAATTAGTAATGTATATTTTATAGCGGTCACTTTGTGTTAACAATAAGTAAGATCGAATCACGAGGAATGTGTAAGCTAGACAGGAGGCAAGAAAGTAAGTAAATGTATGATTACAGCATAACGTGAACAAATTGTTTCAAGAATCTAGGCTAAATGGAAAATAAAGTATACGACCTCAGAGTGAAATTTTCAACTGGATTGAGTTCATATTTTCTATCTCATGGATAGAGTGGTCCTGTGGGAAGATTTTTTTCATTAAGAGCATGAGACAAATATTGGCTGAGTCTGACAGATCGTCACACGAGACAGCTAACTTTGAATTACGATAGCCTGCTGGTAAACTGATTTAGGATCGACAAACTCATCATAAACGACTTATCTGGTCATCTACCGGAATGACATCAACATTTTGAAAAATCTATAGCAGTAATAGCAAAAACTAAAGATAAATGAGACATTCGTGTCTATTTTGTCTCCTTCATCAGCCTGTATATACAGTGATGATATTTTGCTTGGATTTAAGCTAACACAAGGCTTCATTCACATTGTGCCCTCACTCAGCAAATGAACAGATTCCTTATATCTTTGTATACTCCTTGGTGTTTACTGGGCACTTTTTAGGTTTTTAAAATATATACACTATCCTAATAGTGTTCGCTTTAATCTTACTTAGTATTCAAAGTTAAAACTGTGGGGAATTAAATCAAGTCTGAACCATGGCCTCCCTGTCCCAAATCCATGTATTTTGCTTATTTTTCCCTTCTTTAATGCATTGTAGTTTGTTAACAGAATTGATCTTAAGTGTTCTCATCACAAATAGAAAAACTATGCGAGGTGATGGATATGTTAATTAGCCTGGTTGTGGTGATTATTTTGCAATATATGCATATACCAAATCATCATTGTTGTACACCTTAATTATATGCAATTTTTATTTATCACTTGTAACCTCAATAAAGCTGGATTTCTAAAATTTTTATAAATTAAAAAACTGACTAAAATAAAACATAAATTGAACACAATAAAAGAAATACAAAGTTTTGTTCTCTGATCATATCAATTTTGTTTACCATGTTGGCTTTGGATCCTGTCCTTAAGCATATATGTTGTTATGAATACATTTTATTTTCTAGGGTAACATTTTATATTATACTACACAGTCCTTTTTAGTCATATACATTTTTCTTTCCCAAATTCTATCCTTTCCATTGCTATCCATGAACTAAAAATAAAGTCAAATAATATTCATAGCATTCTCCTATATCACCCATTACAAAAAGGGCTTTAAAAAAATCATAATGCAGCATTCCCCTGAACTTACTTTTCTTACTTGAGAATTCATCATAAGCATTTCTTGGTCAATAAACATAAAATATAATTTTTAATATCAGCATACAACTGTGGAGTATCCATCAATCACTCTGTATTTGCCCTCCCTTGATTGATGGACACTTGACTGTTTGCAGCTTTTTATTTCTTTCACCATTAATTAAAAAAAAAAAGCCATAATAAATAGCCTTGTACTTATGACATGATATACTATTGCTTTTTATTTCTAAAATAAATGTGTAAGAGTTCTCTCACAGTCTAATGATATGTTGGGTAGATGTTTCATAAATATGCATAATAACTTGAAATAAAAAAGAAAATACAGAAGAAAAGTGCTATGCATTGTGATTTTTTCCAAGTAGTATTTTTATTTTATTATTTCTTAAAAAGGGATACTAACATTTCCTGACATCTCATTTTCATTGTGCAATTGCATGATGATAAAATTGCAAAATGTCAATAATAGGGGGTTATTAGCATAATTGGGTGATTATTATCATCACGTGATGATATCATGAGCTATTGGATATTCTAAATACAACATGAATGATTCTAAAATATTACCTCTTTTCTACAGGAAATGTGTCATATTTCCAATTTCATTGGATAAGGCCATTGTCCTTAATGGCCATGAAGTACATATTCTTATCATAATTATAATGATAAATAGTTTAGAAATAATGATATCAACTTAACGTGAAAATCCTTTAGTATTTGTACACTCTTAAACTTTTTCCCAGAGCTAGAAACTTTAGTTTTCCTTGAAGTATTTTTAGTGCATATCAAATTAATAGCTTCATACATCCAAGCTCTTAACTTGGAAATTGGAATATATTTGCATCAATTATTAAATGGCAATAATTTCAAGACCCTAATGACTCCATTAAAAAGCTCACACTCCAATTATTTCTAAAAGTCCTTGACATTGATTTCCTACGTGGACTGTGCATTGATTTCATGAATTCCTTTCCTATTACATCTGTTTTTAAAAAAGAGCAAGATATACTCTTTCTGGAAGGGATTTTCTCAAACACTTCAAGTT